>NW_012311201.1:0-2352 GCF_000151885.1 Dipodomys ordii | reverse complement strand
TTATTCTGCTTCTCCTTCTTCTTCTTCTGCTTCTCCTTCTGATTCTCCTTCTGCTTCGTCTTCTTCTGCTTTACCTGCTTCTATTTCTGCTTCTCGTTCTGCTGCTCCTTCTGTTTCTCCTTCTCCTTCTTGTTCTTCTGTTTTCCTTCTGCTTCTCGTTCTGCTTCTGCTACAACTGCTACTGCTTCTACTTCTTCTGTTTCTTCTGCTTCTCCTTCTGCTTCAGGTTCTGCTTCTGCTTCTTCGGATTCTTATGCTTCTGCTTCTCCTGCTTCTGCTTCTTCTGCTTCCCCTCCTTCTCTTTCTGCTTCTCCTTCTGTTTCTGCTTCTCCTTCTGCTTCTGCTTCTTGTCCTTCTCCTGTTTCTTCTGCTTCTGCTTCTGCTTCTCCTGTTTCTGCTTCTCCTTCTTCTCCTTCTGCTGCTCTTTCTGCTTCTCCTGCTGCTTTTCCTTCTCCTGCTCCTTCTTCTGCTTCTCTTTCTGCTTCTCCTTCTGTTTCTCCTTCTCCTTCTCGTTCTTCTGCTTTCCCTTCTGCATCTCCTTCTGCTTCTGCATCTTCTGCTTCTTCTTCTACTGCCTCTGCTTCTTCTGTTTCTTCTGCTTCTCCTTCTGCTTTTGCTTCTCTTTCTGCTTCTGCTTCTCCTTCTGCTTCTCCAGATTTTGCTTCTTCTGCTTCTCCTGCTTCTCCTTCTGCTTCAGGTTCTGCTTCTGCTTCTTCGGCTTCTTTTTCTTCTGCTTCTCCTGCTGCTTCTTCTTCTGTTTCTCCTGCTTCTCTTTTTGCTTTTCCTTCTGTTTCTGCTTCTCCTTCTGCTTCTGCTTCTTCTCCTTCTTCTGTTTCTTCTGCTTCTGCTTCTCCTGCTTCTCGTTCTGCTTCTCCTTCTTCTTCTGCTTCTCCTTTTGCTTCTGCTTCTCCTCTGCTTCTGCTTCAATTTCTCCTTCTGCTTCTCATTCTGATTCTGCGTCTTCTGTTTCTTCTGCTTCTCCTGCTTCTGCTTCTCCTGCTTCTCCTACTTCTCGTGCTGCTTCTCCTTCTGCGTCTCTTTCTGCTTCTGCTTATCCTTTTGCTTCTCCTACTCCTAATCCTTCTCTATCGCCTTTTCCGACTTCTTCTTCTTCTGCTTCTCTTGCTGCTTCTGCTTCTGCTTATTCTACTATTACTGTTTCTTCTGCTTCTGCTTCAGATTGTGCTTCTTCTGTTTCTCCTTCTGCTTCAGATTCTGCTTCTGCTTCTTCGGCTTCTCCTGTTTCTTCTGCTTCTCCTGCTTCTTCTGCTTCTCCTGCTTCTCTTTCTGCTTCTCCTTCTCCTTCTGCTTCTGCTTCTGCTTCTGCTCTTCTCCTTCTTCTGTTTCTTTTGCTTCTGTTTCTTCTGCTTCTTCTTCTGTTTCTTCTGATTCTACTTCTGCTTCTCCTTCTTCTCCTCTTTCTGCTTCTACTTCTGCTTCTTCTGATTCTCCTGCTTCTCCTTCTTGTTCTCCTTCTGTTTCTGCTTCTCTTTCTGCTTCTGCTTCTCCTTCTGCTGCTCCTTCTCCTTCTCCTTCTTCTGTTTCTCCCAGTGCTTCTGCTTCTGCTTGTTTTGCTTATTCTTTTTCTTCTGCTTCTGCTTCTCCTGCTTCTGCTTCTACTGCTTCTCCTTATGCTTCTCCTTATGCTTCTCCTTATGCTTCTCCTTATGTTTCTTCTTCTTCTTCTCTCTTCTCTTCTTCATCTTCTTCTTCTTCTTCTTCTTCTTCTTCTTCTTCTTCTTCTTCTTCTTCTTCTTCTTCTTCTTCTTCTTCTTCTTCTTCTTCCTTGTCTTCTTCTTCTTCTTCTTCTTCCTCTTCTTCTTCTTCTTCTTCTTCTTCTTCTTCTTCTTCTTCTTCTTCTTCTTCTTCTTCTTCTTCTTCTTCTTCTTCTGCTGCTGCTGCTGCTGCTGGTGCTGCTGCTGCTGCTGCTTCTTCTCTTACTTCTGCTTCTGCTTTTCCTGCTTCTTCTGCTTCTAATGCTTCTCTTTCTGCTTCTCATTCTGCTTCTCCTTCTGCTTCTCCTATTGCTTCTGCTGCCCTTCCTTCTCCTTCTTCTTTTCCTACTTCTGCTTCTCCTTCTGCTTCTGCTTCTTCTGCTTCTCCTGCTTCTCCTTCTGCATCTTCTTCTGCTTCTCCTTCTGCTACTTCTTCTGCTTCTGCTTCTCCTACTTCTGCTTCTCCTTCTGATTCTCGTTCTGCTTCTCCTTCTCCTGCTCCTACTGCTTCTTCCTCTGATTCTGATTCTTATGCTTATTCCTTTTCTTCTGTTTCTGCTTCTCCTGCTTCTGCTTCTTCTGCTTCTACTGCTTCTCCTTATGCTTCTCCTTATGCTTCTCCTTATGCTTCTCCTTA
>NW_012311200.1:0-2352 GCF_000151885.1 Dipodomys ordii | reverse complement strand
CCGCTGTGTCCCCCGCTGTGTCCCACTGTGTCCCGCTGTGTCCCGCTGTGTCCCCGCTGTCCGCCAGTGTGTCACCGCTGTCCCACGCTGTGTCCTCCGCTGTGTCCCGCTGTGTCCTCACTGTGTCTCACTGTGTCCCCGCTTTGTCTCCGCTGTGTCCCGCTGTGTCCCTGGTGTGTCCTCACTGTGTATTGCTGTGTACCGGCTGTGTCCCGCTTTGTATCGATGTGTCCCCGCTGTGTCCCCGCTGTGTCTCCCTGCTGTCCTCCGCTGTGTCCCAACTGTGTTCCGCTGTGTCCCCGCTGTGTCCCCGCTGTGTCTCCCTGCTGTCCCCCGCTGTGTCCCCTCTGTGTCCCGCTGTGTCCCGCTGTGTCCTCGCTGTGTCCCCGCTGTTTCCCACTGTGTCCTGCTGTGTCCGGCTGTGTACCCGCTGTCCCCCGCTGTGTCCCCTGCTGTGTCACCGCTGTGTCCAGCTGTGTCCAGTTTTGTCCCGCTGTGTCCCGCTCTTTCCGGGCTTTGTCCCCTGCTTTGTTCCCTCTGTGTCCCACTGTGTCCCGCTGTGTACCCTGCTGCGTCCCCCGCTGTGTCCGGCTGTGTCCCGCTGTGTCCCCGATGTCCCCCGCTGTGTCCCGTTGTGTCCCCGCTGCCTGCATGTGTGTCCCTGCTGTCCCACGCTGTGTTCCCCGCTGTGTCCCGCTGTGTCCTCACTGTGTCCCCAGCTGTGTCCCGCTGTGTCCCCTGCTGTGTCCCCCACTGTGTCCCACTTTGTCCCCCGCTGTGTCCCGCCGTGTCACGCTGTGTCCCCGCTGTCCGCCGGTGTGTCACCGCTGTCCCCCGCTGTGTCCTCCGCTGTGTCCCGCTGTGTCCCCCGCTGTGTCCCGCTGTGTCCCACTTTGTCCCCCGTTGTGTCCCCGTTGTTTCCCCGCTGTTTACTGCTGTGTCCCCGCTGTGTCCCGCTGTGTCCCGCTGTGTCCCCGCTGTGTCCCGATGTATACCGCTGTGTCTGCCTCTGTGTACCCCGCTGTGTCCTGCTGTGTCCCGCGCTGTGTCCTGCTGTGTCCTCGCTGTGTCCCCCGCTGTTTCCCGCTGTTTCCCCCGCTGTGTCACTCACTGTGTCCTTTGATGTGTCCCCAGCTGACTCCCGCTGTGTCCCCCGCTGTTTACCGCTGTGTCCCCCACTGTGTCCCCAGCTTTGTCCCAGCTGTGTCCCCGCTGTGTCCCGCTGTGTCCCGCTGTGTCCCTCTGTGTCGCCCCCTGTGTCCCCCTGTGTCTCCGCTGTTTCCCACTGTGACCCCCGCGCTGTCCTGCTGTGTCCCCTTTGTCCACCGGTGTGTCCCCTCTGTCCCCCGCTGTGACCCCACAGTGTCCCGCTGTGTCCCGATGTGTCCCGCTGTTTCGCCGCTTTGTCAATCCTGTGTCCCTCTGTGTCCTCGCTGTGTCCCAAGCTGTGTCCCGCTGTGTCCCCCGCTGTGTCCCGCCGTGTAACGCTGTGTCCCCGCTGTCCGCCGGTGTGTCACCGCTGTCCCCCGCTGTGTCCTCCGCTGTGTCCCGCTGTGTCCCCTGCTGTGTCCCGCTGTGTCCTTGTTGTGTCCCCCGCTATGTCCCGCTGTGTCCCACGATGTGTCCCTCTGTGTCTACTGCTCTGTCCCTGCTGTGTCCCGCTGTGACCTGCTGTGTCCTCGCTGTGTCCCACACTGTGTTCCGCTGTGTCCTCGCTGTGTCCCTCGCTCTGTCCCTTTGTGTCCCCAACTGTGTACCCCGCTGTGTCCTGCTGTGTACCCGCTGTATCGACGCTGTGTCCCGTTGGTCCCGCTGTGTCCTCGCTGTGTTCCCCGCTGTGTCCCACTGTGTACATCTCTGTGTCCCCCTCTGTGTCCCACTGTGTCCCCCGCTGTGTCCCGCTGTGTCCCGCTGTGTACTTCTGTGTCCACCGCTGAGTCCCGCTGTGTCCCCGCTGTGTCCCGCTGTGTCCCGCTGTGTCCCTCGCTGTGTCCCGCTGTGTCTACTGCTGTGTCCCTGCTGTGTCCCGCTGTGTCCCGCTGTGTCCCGCTGTGTCCCCCAGTGTGTCCCGCAGTGTCTACTGCTGTGTCCTTGCTGTGTCCTGTTGTGTCCCGCTGTGTCCCGCTGTGTCCTCGCTGTGTCCCACGCTGTGTTACGCTGTGTCCTCGCTGTGTCCCCCGATGTGTCCCTTTGTGTCTCCAGCTGTGTAAACCACTGTGTCCCGCTGTGTCCCCCGCTGTGTCCCGCTGTGTCCCCCGCTGTGTCCCGCTGTGTCCACTGCTGTGTCCCCGTTGTGTCCCGCTGTGTCCCCCGCTATGTCCCGCTGTGTCCTCGCTGTGTCCCCCCGCTGTG
>NW_012311199.1:0-2352 GCF_000151885.1 Dipodomys ordii | reverse complement strand
ATCAGCTGGGTACTCTGTTGTGTCCAGCTTTGTCCCTGCTGTGTTTCGCTGTGTCCCACGCTCTGTCCCCCACTGTGTCTCCCTGTGTCCCCCGCTGTGTCCCGCTGTGTCCCGCTGTGTCCTCGCTGTGTCCCCCGCTGTCTCCAGCTTTGCCCCACACTGTGTCCCGCTGTGTCCCCGCTGTGTCCCCCGCTGTGTCCCGCTGTGTCCCGCTGTGTACCCCGCTGTGTCCCGCTATGTTCCCGCAGTGTCCCCGCTGTGTCACGCTGTGTCCCACTGTGTCCCGTGGTGTCCCAGGTTTTCCCCCGCTGTGTCCCCCGGTGAGTCCCCGCTGTGTCCTGCTTTGTACCCCACTGGGTCCCGCTGTGTCTACTGCTGTGTCCCTGCTGTGTCCCGCTGTGTTCCGCTGTGTCCCACGCTGTGTTCCGCAGGGTCCTCGCTGTGTCCCCCGATGTGTCCCGTTGTGTCCACACCTGTGTACCCCGCTGTGTCCCGCTGTGTCCCTGCTGTATCGACGCTGTGTCCCGCTGGGTCCCGCTGTGTCCACGCTGTATTCCCCGCTGTGTCCCGCTGTGTACCCCATTGTGTCCCCTTCTGTGTCCCGCTGTGTCCCCGCTATGTCCCGCTGTGTCCCCCGCTTTGTCCGACTGTATCCTCCACTGTGTCCCTTTGTGTCCCGCTGTATCCCCCGCTGTGTCCCGCTGTGTCCCCGCTGTGTCCCAATGTGTCCTCGCTGTGTCCCACGCTTTTTCCCGCTGTGTCCTCCCTGTGTCCTCCGCTGTGTACCGCTGTCTCGCTGTGTCCCCGGCTGTGTCCCCCGCTTGTCCCCCGCTGTGTCCTGCTGTGTCCTTGCTGTGTCCCCCGCTGTGTGCCGCTGTGTCCTTGCTGTGTCCCCCGCTGTGTCCCTCTGTGTACCCCGCTGTGTCAGCTTTGTCCCCGCTGTGTCTCGCTGTGTCCCACTCTATATCCCCGACTGTGTACCGCTGTGTCCCCAGCTGTGTACAGCTGTGTCCCGCTGTGTCCCCCACTGTGTTCCGCTGTGTCCCCGCAGGGTCACATCTATTTCCCGTTGTGTCCCACTGTGTTCCGTGGTGTCCCGCTTTGTCCCCCTCTGTGTCCCCCGCTGCGTCCCTGCTGAGTCACCGCTGTGTCCCGCTGTGTCCTCGCTGTGTCCCCCGCTGTCTCCAGCTCTGTCCCCCACTGTGTCTCATGCTTTGTCCCCGCTGTGTCCCACTGTGTCTTGCTGTGTCCCGCTGTGCCCCCACTGTGTCCCGTTCTGTCCACAGCTGTGTACCACGCTGTGTAACGCTGTGTCCCCGCTGTATTGACCCTGTGTCCCGCTGGTTCCAGCTGTGTCCTCGCTGTGTTCCCCGCTGTGTACCGCTGTTTCCCCCGCTGTGTCCCTCGCTGTGTCCTCACTGTGTCCCCCGCTGTGTCCCGCTGTGTCCCCGGCTGTGTCCTGCTGTGTCCCGCTGTGTGCCTGCTGTGTCCCGCTGTGTACTCTATTGTGTCCAGCTTGTCACCGATCTGTCCCGCTGTGTCCCCTCTCTGTCTCCGCTGTCCCCCGCTGTGTCCCCTGCTGTGTCCTACTGTGTCCCCACCTTTGTCCCGCTGTGTCCCCGTTGTGTCCCAATGTGTCCTCTCTGGGTCCCCCGCTGTGTCCCGCTGGGTCCCCAGCTGTGTCCCACTGTGTCCCGCTGTGTGCCCGCTGTGTCCCGCTGGATACTCTGTTGTGTCCAGCTTTGTCCCCGCTGTGTTTTGCTGTGTCGCACGCTCTGTCCCCCACTGTGTCACTTCTGTGTCCCCCGCTGTGTCCCGCTGTGTCCCGCTGTGTCCTCCCTGTGTCCCCCGCTCTCTCCTGCTTTGCCCCACACTGTGTCCCCCTGTGTCCCCGCTGTGTCCCCCGCTGTGTCCCGCTGTGTCCCACTGTGTACCCCGCTGTGTCCTGCTATGTTCCCGCAGTGTCCCCGCTGTGTCACGCTGTGTACCACTGTGTCCCGTTGTGTCCCCGGTTTTCCCCCGCTGTGTCCCTCGGTGAGTCCCCGCTGTGTCCCGCTTTGTCCCCCACTGGGTCCCGCTGTGTCTACTGCTGTGTCCACGCTGTGTCCCGCTGTGTCCCGCTGTGTCCTCGCTGTGTCCCACGCTGTGTTCCACTGTGTCCTCGCTGTGTCCCATTGTGTCCCCAGCTGTGTACCCCGCTGTGTCCCGCTGTGTCCCCGCTGTATTGACGCTGTGTCCCGCTGGGTCCCGCTGGGTCCCTGCTGTGTCCTGCTGTATACTGCTGTGTCCCCGCTGAATCCCGCTCTGTTCCCTGCTGTGTCCCGCTGTGTTCCACTGCTGTGTCCCCCGCTG
>NW_012311198.1:0-2352 GCF_000151885.1 Dipodomys ordii | reverse complement strand
GCGGGGACACAGTGGGGGACAGAGCGGGACACAGCGGGAAACTTGCGGGGCACAGCGGGGGACACAGCGGGACACAGCGGGGGACCCAGCGGGACACAGCGGAACACAGCGGGACACTGCGGGGCACAGCGGGGGACACAGCAGGACACAGCGGAGGACACAGGGAGGACACAGCTTAACACAGCATGGGACAAAGCGAGGACACAGCGGGACACTGCGAGACACAGCGGGACACAGAGGGACCCAGCAGTGGACACAGCGGGACACAGCGGGGGACAAAGCGGGACACCATGGAACACAGCTGGACACAGCGTGAAACAGCGGTGAACCTGCGGGGACACAGCGGGACACAGCGGGGGACACAGCGGGACCCAGCGGGACACATCGGGGGACACAGCGGGACACAGCGGGGACACAGCGGGGACACAGCGGGACACAGCAGGTTACAGCGGGGGACACAGCGGGACACAGCGGGACACAGCGGGGGACACAGCCAGGACACAGTGGGACACAGTAGGACACAGCGTGGGACAAAGCAGGAGACAGCAGAGGACACAGCGAGGACACAGCTGGACACAGCGGGGACACAGAGGGGACTCAGCAGGGGACATAGAGGGGAAAAAGCGGGACACCACGGGACACAGTAGGACACAGCGGGACACAGCGGGGACACTGCGGGACACAGCCAGGAGACACAGCGGTAGACAGCGGGGGACAGAGAATGGACACAGCGGGACACAGAGGGGACACAGCTGGACACAGAAGGGTACACAGCGGGACACAGCAGACACACAGCGGGGACAAAGCTGGACACAGAGGGACACAGAGGGGACAGAGCGTGACACAGGTGGACACTGAGGGAGACAGAGCGAGGACACAGCCGGACACAGTGAAACAAAGCGTGACACAGTGGGGACACAGCAGGGGACACAGCGGGACACAGTGGGGGACACAGCGGGACACAGCGGGGTACACAGCAGGGACAAAGAAGGACACAGCGGGGGACACAGCGAGGACACAGCGGGACACAGCGGTGACACAGCGGGACACAGCTGGGGACACTTTGGGACACAGCGGGACACAGAGGGACACAGCAAGGACACAGCGGGGGACAGTGGGGGACACAGCGGGACACAGCAAGGCACAACGGGGTCACAGCCGTGGACACAGCAGGACACAGCGGGGGACACAGCGGGACACAGCGGGGGACACAGCGGGACACAGCGGGACACAGCGGGGGACACAGCGGGACACAGCGGGACACAGCGGGGGACACAGCGGGACACAGCGGAGACACAGCGGGGACACAGCGGGACCCAGCAGGACACAGCGGGGGACACAGCGGGACCCAGCGGGACACAGCGGGGGACACTGCAGGGACACATTGGGACACAGTAGGACACAGCGTAGGACAAAGCGGGAGACAGCAGAGGACACAGCGAGGACACAGCTGGACACAGCGGGGAGACAGAGGGGACTCAGCAGGGGACATAGTGGGAAAAAAGCGGGACACCACGGGACACAGTAAGACACAACAAGACACAGCGTGGGACACAGTAGGACAGAGCGGGGGACACAGAGGGGACAGAGGGGGACACCACGAATAACAGAGCAAGGACACAGCGGGACCCAGCGGGACACAGCCTCGATACAGCGGGATTCACATCGTTACACAGCGGGTTACACAGCTGGGGACACAAAGGGACACAGTGGTGGACACAGCGGGACACAGCGGGACAGAGTGGGACACAGACGGGATAAAGCGTGAGATACAGCGGGGGACAGAGCGGGAGACAGCGGGGGACACAGCGAGGACACAGCGGGACACAGCGGGGACACAGCGGGGACTCAGCTGGGGACACAGCGGGGGACAAAGCGGGACACCACGCAACACAGCGGGACACAGCGCGAAACAGCGGTGACACTTCGGGGACACAGAGGGACACAGCGGGGGACACAGCGGGACACAGCGTGGTACACAGCTGGGGACACAACGGGACACAGCGGGGGACACAGCGAGGACACAGTGGGACACAGCAGGACACAGCGGGGACACTGCGGGAACATAGCTGGACACAGCGGGGTACACAGCAGGACACAGCGGGACACAGCTTGGGACACAGCGGGGATACAGTGGGACACAGCGGGGGACACAGCGAGGACACAGCGGGACACTGCGGGACACAATGGGGACACAAATGGGACTAAGCGGGGGAAACAGCGAGGGAAAAAGCGGGACACAATGGGGACACAAAGGGGACTCAGCGGGGGAAACAGCGAGGGAAAAAGCGGGACACCATGGGACACAGTGTGACACAGCAGGACAGAGAGGGAACACTGCGTCGACACAGC
>NW_012311197.1:0-2352 GCF_000151885.1 Dipodomys ordii | reverse complement strand
TGTCCCGCTGTGTCCTCGCTGTGTCCCCCGCTGTCTCCCGCTCTGTACCCCGCTGTGTCTCAAGCTTTGTCCCCGCTGTGTCCCAGTGTGTCCCGCTGTGTCCCGCTGTGCCCCCACTTTGTCCCGTTGTGTTCACAGCTGTGTACCACGCTGTGTAACGCTGTGTCCCCGCTGTATCGTTGCTGTGTGCCACTGGGTCCCGCTGTGTCCTCGCTGTGTTCCCCGCTGTGTCCCGCTGTGTCCCCCCTGTGTGCCCCGCTGTGTCCCACTGTGTCCCGCTGTGTCCCCCGCTGTGTCCCTATGTGTCCCACGCTTTGTCCCCCTGTGTCCCCGCAGTTTCCCTGCTGTGTCCCACTGTTTCCCACTGTGTTCTGTGGTGTCCCGCTTTGTCCCCCGCTGTGTCCCCCGGTGAGTCGCCGCTGTGTCCACGCTTTGTCCCGCTGAGTCCTCCATGTGTCCCACGCTGTGTCCCGCTGTGTCCGGCTGTGTCCCCCGCTGTGTCCCCCTCTGTGTCCCCGCAGTGTCAGCGCTGTGTCCCGCTGTGTCCTCGCTGTGTCCCCCGCTGTCTCCCGCTGTGTCCCCCGCTGTGTCCCGCTGTGTCCCCCGCTGTGCCCTGCAGTGTCCCGCTCTGTCCCGCTGTGTCCCCGCTGTGTCCCCGCTGTCTCCAGCTCTGTCCCCTGCTGTGTCTCACGCTTTGTCCCCGCTGTGTCCCACTGCGTCCCGCTGTGTCCCGCTGTGCCCCCACTGTGTCCCGTTGTGTCCACAGCTTTGTACCATGCTGTGTAACGCTGTGTGTCCGCTGTATCTACGCTGTGTCCCGCTGGGTGCTGCTGTGTCCTCGCTGTGTTCCCCGCTGTGTCCAGCTGTTTCCCCCACTGTGTCCCCCACTGTGTCCTCGCTGTGTCCCCCCGCTGTGTCCCGCTGTGTCCCGCTGTGTCCTCGCTATGTCCCGCTCTGTGTCCTCGCTGTGTCCCCCGCCGTGTCCCGCTGTGTCCCGCTGTGTCCCGCTGTGTCCCCGCTGTGTCCCGCTGTGTCCCGCTTTGTCCCCTGCTGTGTCCCCGGCTGAGTCTCGCTGTGTCCCCCTGTGTCCTCTCTGTGTCCCCCGCTGTGTCCTGCTCTGTTCCCCACTGTGTCTCCCGTTTTGTCCCTGCTGTGCCCCACTGTGTCCCGCTGTGTCCCGCTGTGTCCCGCTGTGTCCCCCACTGTGTCCCGTTGTGTCAACAGCTGTGTACCCCGCTGTGTCCCGCTGTGTCCCCGCTGTATAGTCGCTGTGTCCCTCTGGGTCCTGCTGTGTCTCTCTCTGTGTTCCCCACTGTGTCCCGCTGTGTCTCCCGCTGTGTCCCTCGCTGTGACCCCCGCTGTGTCCCCTGTGTCCTGCTGTGTCCCCCGCTGTGTCCTTGCTGTGTCCCCGCTGGGTCCCGCTGGGTCCCATAGTGTCCCCCGCTGAGTCCGGTTGTGTCACCGCTGTGTCCCGCTGTGTCCCCACTCTATCGACGCTGTGTCCCGCTGGGGCGCGCTGGGACCTCTTTTTGTTCCCTGCTGTGTCCCGCTGTGTCCCCCGCTGTGTCTCCCGCTGTGTCCCGCTGTGTCCCCGCAGGTTCACTGCTGTTTCACGCTGTGTCCTGCTGTGTTCCGTGGTGTCCCGCTTTGTCCCCCGCTGTGTCCCGCTGTGTCCACTGCTGAGTCCCCGCTGTGTCCCGCTGTGTCTCCCTGTGTCCCGCTGTGTCCTCGCTTTGTCCCATGCTGTGTTAAGCTGTGTCCTCCCTGTGTCCCCCGCTGTGTCTCGCTGTGTCCCCCGTTGTGCCTTGCTGTGTCCCGCTGTGTCCCGCTGTGTCCCCTGCTTTGTCCCGCTGTGTCGACGCAGTGTTCCCTCTGTGTCCTGCTGTGTCACACTGTGTCCCATGGTGTCCCACTTTTTCCCCCGCTGTTTCCCCCGCTGAGTCCCCTTTGTGTCCCCATTGTGTCCTGCTGTGTCCCGCTGTGTCCCAGCTGTGTCCCCCGCTGTGTCCCGCTGTATCCCCGCTGTGTCCCAAGCTGTGTCCCGCTGTGTCCCGCTGTGTACCCCGCTGTGCCCCGCTATGTTCCTGCAGTGTCCACGCTTTGTCCTGCTGTGTCCCACTGTGTCCTCGCTGTGTCCCCCGCTGTGTCCCGTTGTGTCCCCAGCTGTGTACCCCGCTGTGTACCGCTGTGTCCCCGCTGTTTCGATGCTGTGTCTTGCTGTGTCCCACTGTGTCCTCGCTGTGTCCCCCACTGTGTTCTTCTGTGTCACCCGCTGTGTCCCGCTCTGTCCCCCGCTGTGTCCCGCTGTGTCCCCGAAGGGTCACCGCTGTTTCGCGCTGTGTCCCGCTGTGT
>NW_012311196.1:0-2352 GCF_000151885.1 Dipodomys ordii | reverse complement strand
GCGTTACACAGCATGGTACAAAGCTGTGGACACAACGGGACACAGTGGGGGCACAGCGGGACACAGCGGGACGCAGTGGGACACAGCGGGGACAAAGCGTGAGACACAGCAGGGGACAGAACTGGAGACAGCGGGGACACAGCGGGGACACAGCGGGGACACAGCGGGACCCAGCAGGACACAGCGGGACAAAGCAGGACACAGCGGGGGACACAGCGGGACACAGCTGGGGACACAACGGGACACAGCGGGGGACACAGCGAGCACACAGCAGAACACAGCGTGGGAAACAACGAGGACACAGCGGGACACAGCGAGACACAGGGGGACACAGTGGGGACACAGCGGAAGACACAGCGGGACACAGTGGGGGACACAGCGGGACACAGCGGGACACAGCTTGGGACACAGCGGGAACACAGCAGGACACAGCCGGGGACACAGCGAGGACACAGCGGGACACAGCGGGACACAGCGTGGGACAAAGTGGGAGACAGCAGGGGACACAGCGAGGACACAGCGGGACACAGCGGTGACACATAGAGGACTCAGCGGGGGACACAGTGGGGGACAGAGCGGGACACAGCGGGACCCAGCGGGGAAAAAGCGTGGGACAAAGCGGGAGACAGCAGGGGACACAGCGAGGACACAGCGGGACACAGCGGCAACACATAGAGGACTCCGCGGGGGACACAGTGGGGGACAGAGCGGGACACAGCGGGACCCAGCGGGGACAAAGCGTGAGACACAGCGGTGGACAGAGCAGGAGACAGAGGCGGACATAGCGAGGACACAGCGGGACACAGTGGGGACACAGGTGGCTGAGGGGGGGCCACAGCGGGGGACAAAACGGGACACCACGGAACACAGCGTGAAACAGCGGTGAACCTGCGGGGACACAGCGGGACACAGCGGGGACACAGCGGGGACACAGCGGGACCCAGCAGGACACAGCGGGACACAGCAGGACACAGCGGGGGACACAGCGGGAAACAGCTGGGGACACATCGGGACACAGCGGGGGACACAGCGAGCACACAGCAGAACACAGCGTGGGAAACAACGAGGACACAGCGGGACACAGCGAGACACATTGGGACACAGCGGGGACACAGCAGGACTCAGCGGGGGACACAGCAGTACACAGCGAGACACAGCGGTACACAGCGGAGCACAGCAGGGACAGGGCGGGGGACAAAGCGGGACACAGCGGGACACAGCGGGGGACACAGCGGGGGACACAGAGGGGTACACAGCAGGACGCAGCAGTGGACAAAGCAGGACACAGTGAGGGACACAGCGAGGACACTGCGGGACTCTGCGGGAGACACAGCGAGGACACAGCGTGACACAGCGGAACCCAGCGGGACACAGCAGGGACACAGCAGGGGACACAGCGGGACACAGAGGGGGACACAGTGGGACCCAGCGGGGGACACAGCGGGACACAGCGGGACACAGCGGGGGACACAGCGATGACAAAGCGGGACACAGCGGGGATATAGCGGGACTCAACACGGTCACAGCGGGACACAGCAGGACACAGCGGGACACAGCGGGGACACAGCAGGGGACAGAGCGGGACACAGCGGGGGACACACCGGGACACAGCAGGGGACACAGGGGGGACAAAGGGGACACAGCAGGGGACACAGCGAGGACACAGCGGGACACATCTGGGACACAGCGGGAATCAGCGGGGGACACAGCGGGACACAGCGGGACACAGCGGGGACACAGCAGGGACACAGCGGGTGACACAGTGGGACAGAGCAGGGGACACAGCAGGGGACACAGAGGGACAGAGCGGGACACAGCAGGGGACACAGGGGGGACACAGCGGGAAACAGCGAGGGACACTGCGGGGGACACAGCGGGACACAGTGTGGAACACAGAGAGTACACAGCGGGACCCAGCGGGACACAGCCTCGATACAGCGGGGACACAGCGGGACACAGCAGGGTACATAGCTGGGGACACAACGGGACACAGTGGGGGACATAGCGGGACACAGCGGGACACAGCGGGTCACAGCGAGGACAAAGCGGGGACTCAGCGGGGGACACAGCGGGGGACAAACGGGACACCACGGAATACAGCGGGATACAGCGGGACACAGGGGGGACACAGCAGGACACAGCGGGACACAGAGGGGGACACAGTGGGACACAGCGGAGGACACAACAAGGACACAGCGGAGCACTGTGGGAGACACAGCCAGGACACATCCGGACCCAGTGGAACACAGTGTGACACAGCGGGGACACAGCAGGGGACACAGCGGGACACAGTGGGGGACACAGGGGGGACAAAGCGGGACACAGCGGGGAACACAGCGGGACACAGCGGGA
>NW_012311195.1:0-1181 GCF_000151885.1 Dipodomys ordii | reverse complement strand
GAAGGAGAATCAGAAGGAGAAGCAGAAGAAGGAGAAGCAGAAGCAGAAGAAGCAGCAGAAGGAGAAGCAGAAGCAGAAGAAGATGCAGAAGGAGAAGTAGGAGAAGCAGAAGAAGCAGAAGCAGAAGGAGAAACCGAAATAGGAGAAGGAGAAGGAGAAGGAAGGGCAGCAGAAGCAATAGGAGAAGCAGAAGGAGAAGCAGAAGCAGAATGAGAAGCAAAAAGAGAAGCAGGAGAAGCAGAAGAAAGAGAAGAAGAAGAAGAAGAAGAAGAAGAAGAAGAAGAAGAAGAAGAAGAAGAAGAAGAAGAAGAAGAAGGAGAAGCATAAGGAGAAGCATAAGGAGAAGCATAAGGAGAAGCAGTAGATGCAGGAGAAGCAGAAGAAATAGAATAAGCAAAAGAAGCAGAAGCAGAAGCAGTGGGAGAAGCAGAAGAAGGAGAAGGAAAAGGAGCAGCAGAAGGAGAAGCAGAAGCAGAAAGAGAAGCAGAAACAGAAGGAGAACAAAAGGAGAAGCAGGAGAATCAGAAGAAGCAGAAGTAGAAACAGAAAGAGAAGTAGAAGAAGGAGAAGCAGAAGTAGAATCAGAAGAAACAGAAGAAGAAGAAGAAGAAGAAACAGAAGCAAAAGAAACAGAAGAAGGAGAAGAGCAGAAGCAGAAGCAGAAGGAAAAGAAGAAGCAGAAGGAGAAGCAGAAAGAGAAGCAGGAGAAGCTGAAGAAGCAGGAGAAGAAGAAGCAGAAGAAACAGGAGAAGCCGAAGAAGCAGAAGCAGAATCTGAAGCAGAAGGAGAAACAGAAGAAGCACAATGTGAAGCAGAAGCAGAAGAAACAGAAATAGTAGAATAAGCAGAAGCAGAAGCACCAGGAGAAGCAGAAGAAGAAGAAGGAGAAGGCGAAAGAGAAGGATTAGGCGTAGGAGAAGCAAAAGGATAAGCAGAACCAGAAAGAGACGCAGAAGGAGAAGCAGCACGAGAAGTAGGAGTAGCAGGAGAAGAAGAAGCAGGAGAAGCAGAAGAAACAGAAGGCGCAGAGGCAGAATGAGAAGCAGAAGGAGAAATTGAAGCAGAAGCAGAAGGAGAAGCAGAAGCAGAAGAAGAAGCAGAAGAAAGTGAAGGACAAGGAGAAGGAGAAAGAGAAGCAGAAAGAGAAGCAGAACGAGAAGCAGGAGAAGCAGTGATGAATT
>NW_012311194.1:0-1080 GCF_000151885.1 Dipodomys ordii | reverse complement strand
TTGGAAAAATTTTCCAGCCTTTGACAAAGAGAAGGAAGAATAGAGGAGGCAGTTGACTGAACTATCTCCATTTCTACAAGTCCCAGCTAGGTCTGGTCCTTAGTGGCATGTAGTTAGGGATATAGATTGAGGTTATTTTTTTTATTTGCTTTTTGTTGTTGTTTTAGTTGTTGTTGGTGTAGAGCTTGAACTCAGAGCCTGGACACTGTCCAGAGCTTTTGTACTCAAGGCTAGCTCTCTACCACTTTGAACCACAGCTCCACTTCCAGTTAACTGGTGGCTAATTGGAGATAAGAGACTCTTGGCCTTTCTAGCCCTGGCTAGCTTTGAAGGGTGATCCTTAGATTTCAGCCTCCTGAGTAGCTAGGATTACAGACATGAGTCACCAGCACCCTGCTTCTTGGTGACCTTACTGGTTTTACAATACAGACCATAGTCACCAAAGAAATGTCTCCTCAGCCTTTTATTTTGTTTTCTTTTTTTCCTCTCTTGGTACTGGTCCTAAGACTTGAACTTGGCCTAGGTGCTGTCCCTGAGCTCTTTTGCTCAAGGCTAGCATTCTACCACTTGAGCTGTATTGTAGAGAGCTGCGTGCAGCCGCACCTGTTTTTGAGAAGTTTGGAGGGGGTAATTAATAGGAGATAAGAGTGTCATGAAGTTGGGTGCTGGTGGCTCACACCTGTAATACTGGCTATTCAGGAAGCTGAGATCTGAGGATCTTAGGCAAGAAAGTCTATAAGAGAGCTGGGAATGTGGCTTAGTGGTAGAGTGGTTGCCTAGCATGCATGAAACCCTGGGTTTGATGCCTCAGTACCACACAAACAGAAAAAGCCAGAAGTGGTGCTGTGACTCAAGTGGTAGAGTGCTAGCCTTAAGCAAAAGAAGCTCAGGGACAGTGTCCAGGCCCTGAGTTCAAGCCCCAGATCTGGCAAAAAAAAAAAAAAAAACGGGGGGGGGGAGTCTATAAGACTCTTATCTCTAATTGACAGCTGAAAACTGGAATGGAGCTATGGTAAGTGGTAAAGTGCTAGCCTTGAGTGAAAAAGCTGCTGTACAGTGCCCAGCAGAAAAAAATAAATC
>NW_012311193.1:0-2352 GCF_000151885.1 Dipodomys ordii | reverse complement strand
ATGAAGAAGTCATAAGGGCCAAGCTTATAGCAGAAGTGTTATTTAGATTGAGAATGCATGAGAAGCAGAAGAAAGCCAGAATTTGGAAAAAGAAGCTATATTATGTGTATGGTGAATGGAGGTTGAAGCAGATGCAGAAGTAGATAGCTGAAGCTGAATGAGAAGCAGAAAGAGAAGCAGGAGGAGGACAAGAAAGCAGAAGCAGGAGAAGCCGAAAGAGAAAGATGCAGAAACAGAAGCAGAAGGAGAAGCAGAAGGAGAAGGAGAAGCAGCAGAAGAAGTAGAACCAGAAATTCAGGCACGAGAAACAGAAGAAGCAGAAGCAGAAAGGAGAAGCAAAAAGAGAAGCAGAAGGAGAAGTAGAAAAAGCAGCAGAAGAAGCAGAAAAACAAGCAGGAGAAGCAGAAGCAGAAAGAGAAGTAGAAGCAGAAGAAGAAGCAGTAGAAGCAGAAGAAGCAGAAGCAGGAGAAGCAGAACCAGAAGAAAAAGAAGAAGCATAAGAAGCAGAAGCAGAGGGAGAAACAGAAGGAGAAGGAGCAGCAGAAGATGAAGCAGAAGGAAATGCAGAAGCAGAAAGAGAAGCAGAAATAGAAGAAGAAGAAGGAGAAGTTGGAGAATCAGAAGAAGCAGAAGCAGAAAGTGAAGCAGAAGAAGGAGAAGGACAAGCAGGAGAAGCAGAAGAAGCAGAAGCGGGAGAAGCAGAAGAAGAAGAAACAGAAGAAGGAGAAGGAGCAGAAGGAGAAGCAGAACCAGAAGGAGAAGCAGAAAGAGAAGCAGAAGAAGAAGTAGCAGGTGAAGCAAAAGCAGAAGAAACAGAAGAAGCCGAAGAATCAGAAGGAGAACCTGAAGCAGAAGGAGAAGCAGAAGCAGCAGAAGCTGGAAAAGCAGAAGCAGAAGAAACCGAACAAGCAGAAGAAGCAGAAGCAGAACGAGAAGCAGAAGAAGAAGGAGAAAGAGAAGGATTAGGAGTAGGAGGAGCAGAAGCAGAATAAGAAGCAGAAAGAGAAGCAGAAGAAGAAGCAGAAGGAGAAACAGAAGAAGCAGAAGCAGGAGAAGCAGAAGCCGAAGCAGAATGAGAAGCACAAGAAGGAGAAATTGAAGGAGAAGGAGAAGGAGACGGAGAAGCAGAAGGAGAAGTAGGAGAAGCAGAAGAAGAAGAAGCAGGAGAAGCAGAAACAGAAGGAGAAGAGCAGAAGCAGAAGGAGAAGCAGAAGAAGCAGAAGCTGAAGCAGAAGAAGAAGAAACAGAAAAAGCAGAAGAAGCAGAAGAACAAGCAGCAGGAGAAGCAGAAGAAGAAGAAGCAGAAGGAGAAAGAGAAGGATTAGGAGTAGGAGAAACAGAAGGATAAGCAGAAGCAGAAAGAGAAGGAGAATGAGAAGGAGAAGCAGGAGAAGCAGAAGAAGCAGAAGCAGGAGAAGCAGAGGCAGAAGAAACATAGGAAGGAGAAGAAGCAGAAGGAGAAGCAGAAACAGAAGGAAAAGCAGAAAGAGAAGCAGGAGAAGCAGAAGCAGCAGCAGCAGGAGAAGCAGAAGCAGAAGAAGCAGAAGCAGAACCTGAAGCAGAAGGAGAAGCAGGAGAAGCAGAAGAAGCAGAATCTGGAGAAGCAGAAGGAGAAGCAGAAGCAGAAAGAGAAGCAAAAGCTGAAGGAGAAGCTGAAGGGGATGCTGAAGAAATAGAAGAAGCAGAGGCAGTAGCAGAAGAAGCAGATGATGCTGAAGCAGAAGGAGAAGCAGAAGGAAAAGCAGAAGAACGAGAAGGAGAAGGAGTAGGAGAAACAGAAGCAGAAGAAGGAGCAGGAGAAGGAAAAGCAGCAGGAGAAGCAGAAAGAGCAGCAGAAGCAGAAGCAGGAGATGCAGAAACAGGTGAAGCAGAAGCAGAAGAAACAGGAGAAGGACAAGAAGCAGAAGCAGAAGCAGAACTTGAAGCTTAAGGAGAAGCATAAGGAGAAGTATAAGGGGAAGCAGTAGAAGCAGAAGAAGCAGAAGCAGGTGAAGCAGAAGCAGAAGAAAAAGAATAAGCAAAAGAAGCAGAAGCAGAAGCAGTGGGAGAAGGAGAACAATTATAAGTTTTTTTTTTTTTGTGATTTTGTGGTGGTGAGGAATTGAACCCAGGGCCTCATGCATGGAAGGCGAGTCCTGTGACTCTGAGGCACTTTATCTGCCCATGTGGTTTTTTGTTAGTAGTTTATTGGGCCTTTGAGTTCAAGCCCAGAATTGGCGCCAAAAACCAAAAAACCGTAAAAGCAACAAACCTTCCATGACAAACAAAAGCTAAAGGAATTCCTGACCTCTGAATGATGATATGCAGAAGTTATGGTTCCAGAGATCACAGGAAGACACAGGAATGAGTGAT
>NW_012311192.1:0-2352 GCF_000151885.1 Dipodomys ordii | reverse complement strand
AAAGATATAGAAGAAGGATAAGAAGCAGAAGCAGAAAGAGAAGCATTAAACAGAAGGAGAAGCAGAAATAGAAGCAGAAGAAGCAGAAGCAGAACCTGAAGCAGAAGGAGAAGCAGGAGAAGCAGAAGAAGCAGAATCTGGAGAAGAAGGAGAACCAGAAGGAGAAGCAGAAGCAGAAAGAGAAGCAAAAGCAGAAGGAGAAGCAGAAAGAGAAGCAGAAGAAACAGAAGAAGCAGAAGCAGAAGCAGTAGCAGAAGAAGCTGAAGACGCAGAAGCAGATAGAGAAGCAGAAGGAATAGCAGAATAACGACAAGGAGAAACAGAAGGAGAAGAAGAATGAGAAGCAGAAGGAGAAGCAGGAAAAACAGAAGAAGCAGAAACAGACGGAGAAGCAGAAGAAGGAGAAGCAGAAGCAGAAGAAGAAGCAGAAGGAAAAGCACAAGCAGAAGGAGATGCAGAAGGAGAAGCAGGAGATGCAGAAGAAGCAGAAGCAGAAGGAGAAGTAGAAGGAGAAGAAGCAGAATCAGAAGAAGCAGAAGGAGAAGTAGAAAGAGAAGCTGACGAAGAGAAGCAGAACGAGAAGCAGGAGAAGCAGAAGAAGCAGAGCGGGAGAAGCAGAAGAAGAAGAAACAGAAGAAATAGAAGGAGCAGAAGCAGAAGGAGGAGCAGAAGCAGAAGGAGAAGCAGAAAGAGAAGCAGGAAAAGCAGAAGAAGCGAGGCAGGAGAAGACGAAGCAGAAGAAACAGGAGAAGGACAAGAAGCAGAAGCAGAAGGAGAAGCAGAAACAGAAGGAGAAGCAGAAAGAGAAGGAGGGGAAGCAGAAGAAGCAGAAGCAGGAGAACCAGAAGCATAAGAATCCGAAGAAGCAGAAGCAGAACCTGAAGCAGAAGGAGAAGCAGGAAAAGCAGAAGAAGCAGAATCTGGAGAAACAGAATGAGAAGCTGAAGGAGAAGCAGAAGCAGAAAGAGAATCAAAAGGAGAAGGAGCAGCGGAAGAAACAGAAGAAGCAGAAGCAGTAGCAGTTGCAGCAGAAGCAGAAGGAGAAGCAAAAGTAAAAGCAGAAGAACGAGATGGAGAAGGAGAAACAGAAGGAGAAGCAGAAGAAGCAGAAGGAGAAGCAGAAGGAGAAACAGAAGCAGAAGAAGCAGCAGAAGGAGAAGCAGAAGCACAAGAAGATGCAGAAGGAGAAGCAGGAGAAGCAGAAGAAGCAGAAGCAGAAGGAGAAGGAGAAGTAGGAGAAGGAGAAGGAAGAGCCGCAGAAGCAATAGGAGAAGCAGAAGGAGAAGCAGAAGCAGAAAGAGAAGCAGTAGAAGAAGAAGCAGGAAAAGCAGAAGCAGCAGAAAGAGAAGAAGAAGAAGAAGAAGAAGAAGAAGAAGAAGAAGAAGAAGAAGAAGAAGAAGAAGAAGAAGAAGAAGAAGAAGAAGAAGAAGAAGAAGAAGAAGAAGAAGAAGAAGAAGAAGAAGGAGAAGGAGAAGGAGAAGGAGAATCAGTAGAAGCAGAAGAAGCAGAAGCAGGAGAAGCAGAAGCAGAAGAAAAAGAATAAGCATAAGAAGCAGAATCAGAGGGAGAAGCAGAAGAAGGAGAAGCAGAAGCAGAAGAAGCAGCAGAAGGAGAAGCAGAAGCAGAAGAAGATGCAGCAGGAGACGTAGGAGAAGCAGAAGACGGAGAAGGAGAAGGCGAAAGAGAAGGATTAGGAGTAGGAGAAGCAAAAGGATAAGCAGAAGCAGAAAGAGACGCAGAAGGAGAAGCAGCACGAGAAGTAGGAGAAGCAGGAGAAGCAGAAGCAGGAGAATCAGAAGAAACAGAAAACGCAGAAGCAGAATGAGAAGCAGAAGGAGAAATTGAAGCAGAAGGAGAAGCAGAAGGAGAAGCAGAAGCAGAAGGAGAAGCAGAAGAAGGAGAAGGAGAAGCAGAAAGAGAAGCACAACGAGAAGCAGGAGAAGCAGAAGCAGGAGAAGCAGAAGCAGAAGAAATACAGGAAGGAGAAGAAGCAGATGCAGAAGGAGAAGCAGAAACAGAAGGAAAAGCAGAAAGAGAAGCAGGAGAAGCAGAAGAAGCAGCAGCAGGAGAAGCAGAAGCAGAAGAAGCAGAAGCAGAACCTGAAGCAGAAGGAGAAGCAGGAGAAGCAGAATCTGGAGAAGCAGAAGGAGAAGCAGAAAGAGAAGCAAAAGCAGAAGGAGAAGCAGAACTAGAAGCAGAAGAAACAGAAGAAGCAGAGGCAGTAGCAGAAGAAGCAGAAGATGCAGAAGCAGAAGGAGAAGCAGAAGGAAAAGCAGAAGAACGAGAAGGTGAAGGAGAAGGAGAAACAGAAGGAGAAGCAGAAAGAGAAGCAGAAGAAGGAGCAGGAGAAGG
>NW_012311191.1:0-2352 GCF_000151885.1 Dipodomys ordii | reverse complement strand
GCAGTGCAGCAGAAGCAGAAGGAAAAGCAGAAGCACGAGAAGGAGAGGAGAAACAAAAGCAGAAGCAGAAGGAGAAGCAGAAGGAGAAGCAGAAAAACAGAAGGAGAAGCAGAAGGAGAAACAGAAGCAGAAGAAGCAGCAGAAGGAGAAGCAGAAGCAGAAGAAGATGCAGAAGGAGAAGCAAGAGAACCAGAAGAAGCAGAAGCTGAAGGAGAAATAGAAGTAGTAGAAGGAGAGGGAAGAGAAGCAGAAGCAATAAGAGAAGCAGAAGGAGAAGCAGAATCAGAATGAGAAGCAGAATGAGAAGCAGAAGAAACAGAAGATGCAGGAATAGCAGAAGAAGAAGAAAGAGAAGAAAAAGAAGAAGAAGAAGAAGAAGAAGAAGAAGAAGAAGAAGAAGAAGAAGAAGAAGAAGAAGAAGAAGAAGAAGAAGAAGAAGAAGAAGAAGAAGAAGGAGGAGGAGGAGAAGGAGAAGAAGGAGAAGGAGAAGTAGAAGCATAAGGAGAAGCAGAAGAAGCAGAAGCAGGAGGAGCAGAAGCAGAAGAAAAAGAATAAGCATATGAAGCAGAATCAGAGGGAGAAGCAGAAGGAGAAGGAGCAGCAGAAGGAGAAGCAGAAGGAGAATCAGAAAGAGAAGCAGAAGAGGGAGAAGCAGAAGCAGAAGAAGCAGCAGAAGGAGAAGCAGAAGCAGAAGAAGATGCAGAAGGAGAAGCAGGAGAATCAGAAGAAGCAAAAGCACAAGGAGAAGCAGAATAGGAGAAGGAGAAGGAGAAGGAAGGGCAGCAGAAGTAATAGGAGAAGCAGAAGGAGAAGCAGAAGCAGAATGAGAAGCAGAAAGAGAAGCATTAGTAGCAGAAGAAGCAGGAAAAGCAGAAGCAGAAGAAAGAGAAGAAGAAGAAGACGAAGACGAAGAAGAAGAAGAAGAAGAAGAAGAAGAAGAAGAAGAAGAACAAGAAGAAAAAGAAGAAGAAGAAGAAGAAGAAGAAGAAGATTGAAGAAGAAGAAGAAGAAGAAGAAGAAGAAGAAGGAGAAGAAGGAGAAGGAGGAGCAGAAGGACAAGCAGCAGGAGAAACAGAAAGAGAAGCAGGAGAAGCAGAAGAAGCAGAAGCAGGAGAAGCAGAAGCAGAAGAAAAAGAAGAAGCATGAGAAGCAGAAGCAGAGGGAGAAGGAGCAGATGTAGAAGCAGAAGGAAAAGCAGAAGAACGAGAAGAAGAAGGAGAAACAGAAGGAGAAGCAGAAGGAGAGGCAGAGGGAGAAGCGGAGAAGCAGGAAAAGCAAAAGAAGGAAAAGCAAAAGAAGCAGAAGCAAAAGGTGAATCAAAAGAAGCAGGAGAAGCAGAAGCAGAAGAAGAAGCATAAGAACAAGCAGAAGGAGATGGAGAAGGAGAAGCAGGAGAAGCAGAAGAAGCAGAAGGTAAAGGAGAAGCAGAAGTAGGAGAAGGAGAAGGAGAAGGAGGAGAAGCAGAAGCAGAAGGAGAAGCAGAAGCAGAATGAGTAGCAGAAAGAGAAGCAGGAGAAGCACAAGAAGCAGAAGCAGGAGAACCCGAAAGAGAAGAAGAAGAAGAAGCAGAAACAGAAGCAGGAGAAGCAGGAGAAGCTAAGAAGCAGAAGCAACTGAAGCAGAAGCAAAAGAAACAGAAGAAGCATAAGTAGCAGCAGCAAAAGCAGAAGTAGAAGCAGAAGAACGAGAAGGAGAAAGAGAAATATAAGGAGAAGCAGAAGGAGAAGCAGAAGCACAAGGAGAAGCAGAAGTAGGAGAAGGAGAAGGAAGAGCAGCAGAAGCAATAGGAGAAGCAGAAGGAGAAGCAGAAGCAGAAGGAGAAGCAGAAAGAGAAGCAGTAGAAGCAGAAGAAGCAGGAATAGCAGAAGCAAAAGAACGAGAAGAAGAAGAAGAAGAAGAAGAAGAAGAAGAAGAAGAAGAAGAAGAAGAAGAAGAAGAAGAAGAAGAAGAAGAAGAAGAAGAAGAAGAAGAAGAAGAAGAAGAAGAAGAAGAAGAAGGAGAAGGAGAAGCATAAGGAGAAGCAGTAGAAGCAGAAGAAGCAGAAGCAGGAGAAGCAGAAGCAGAAAAAAAAGATTAAGCATAAGAAGCAGAATCAGAGGGAGAAGCAGAAGGAGAAGGAGCAGCAGAAGGAGAAGCAGAAGCAGAAAGAGAAGCAGAAACAGAAGGAGAACAAGAAGGAGAAGCAGGAGAATCAGAAGAAGTAGAAGTAGAAGCAGAAAGAGAAGGAGAAGAAGGAGAAGCAGAAATAGAATCAGAAGAAACAGAAGAAGAAGAAGCAGAAGAAACAGAAGCAAAAGAAACAGAAGAAGGAGAAGAGCAGAAGCAGAAGCAGAAGGAGAAGCAGAAGAAGAA
>NW_012311190.1:0-2352 GCF_000151885.1 Dipodomys ordii | reverse complement strand
AAGCAGAAGGAGAAGCAGCAGAAGAAGTAGAACCAGATTATTCAGGCAGGAGAAACAGAAGAAGCAGAAGCAGAAGCAGAAGGAAAAGCAAAAAGAGAATCAGAAGAAGAAGTAGAAGAAGCAGCAGAAGGAGAAGCAGCAGAAGAAGCAGAAAAAGAAGTAGGAGAAGCAGAAGCAGAAAGAGAAGTAGAAGCAGAAGAAGCAGAAGAAGCAGAAGCAGAAGAAGAAGCAGTAGAAGCATAAGAAGCAGAAGCAGGAGAAGTAGAAGAAAAAGAAGAAGCATAAGAAGCAGAAGCAGAGGGAGACACAGAAGAAGGAGAAGGAGCAGCAGAAGGTGAAGCAGAAGGAGATGCAGAAGCAGAAAGAGAAGCAGAAACAGAAGGAGGAGAAGAAGGAGAAGTTCGAAAATCAGAAGAAGCAGAAGGAGAAGCAGAAAGAGAAGCAGAAGAAGGAGAAGGAGAAGCAGAACGAGAAGGACAAGCAGGAGAAGCAGAAGAAGCAGAAGACGCAGAAGCAGAATGAGCAGCAGAAGGAGAAATTGAAGCAGAAGCAGAAGGAGAAGCAGAAGCAGAAGAAGGAGAAGGAGAAGGAGAAGCAGAAAGAGAAGCAGAACGAGAAGTAGGAGAAGCAGTAGCAGCAGAAGCAGAAGCAGAAGAAACAGAAGGAGAAGAAGCAGAAGCAGAAGGAGAAGCAGAAACAGAAGGAAAAGCAGAAAGAGAAGCAGGAGAAGCAGAAGAAGCAGCAGCAGGAGAAGCAGAAGCAGAAGAAGCCGAAGAAGCAGAAGCACAACCTGAAGCAGAAGGAGAAGCAGGAGAAGCAGAAGAAGCAGAATCTGGAGAAGCAGAAGGAGAAGCAGAAGCAGAAAGAGAAGCAAAAGCAGAAGGAGAAGCAGAAGGAGAAGCAGAAGAAACAAAAGAAGCAGAGGCAGTAGCAGAAGATGCAGAAGCAGAAGGAGAAGCAGAAGGAAAAGCAGAAGAACGAGAAGGAGAAACAGAAGGAGAAGCAGAAAGAGAAGCAGAAAAAGGAGCAGGAGAAAGAAAAGCAGCAGGAGAAGCAGAAAGAGCAGCAGAAGGAGAAGCAGGAGATGCAGAAACAAGAGAAGCAGAAGCAGAAGAAACAGGAGAAGGACAAGACGCAGAAGCAGAGGGAGAAGCAGAAACAGAAGGAGAAGCAGAAAGAAAAGTAGGGGAAGCAGAAGAAGCAGAAGCAGGAGAAGCAGAAGCATAAGAATCCGAAGAAGCAGAAGCAGAACCTGAAGCAGAAGGAGAAGCAGGAGAAGCAGAAGAAGCAGAATCTGGAGAAGCAGAATGAGAAGCAGTAGGAGAAGCAGAAGCAGAAAGAGAATCAAAAGCAGAAGGAGATGCAGAAGAAGTAGAAGCCGTAGCAGTTGTAGCAGAAGCAGAACGAGAAGCAGAAGGAAAAGCAGAAGAACAAGAAGGAGAAGGAGAAACAGAAGGAGAAACAGAAGGAGAAGCAGAAAGAGAAGCAGGTAAAGCAGCAGAAGGAGAAGCAGAAGGAGAAGCAGAAGAAGGAGACGGAGAAGCAGAAGAAGATGCAGAAGGAGAAGCAGGAGAAGCAGAAGAAGCAGAAGCAGAAGGAGAAGAAGGACAAACAGAAGAAGCAGAAGCAAAAGGAGAAGCAAAAGAAGGAGAAGGAGAAGCAGAAGCAGAAGAAGAAGCATAAGGACAAGCACAAGCAGGAGATGCAGAAGGAGGAGCAGGAGAAGCAGAAGAAACAGAAGCTGAAGGAGAAGCAGAAGTAGGAGAAGGAGAAGGAGGAGAAGCAGAAGCAGAAGGAGAAGCAGAAGCGGAATGAGAAGCAGAAAGAGAAGCAGGAGAAGCAAAAGATGCAGAAGCAGGAGAAGCCGAAAGAGAAGAATCAGAAGAGGCAGAAACAGAAGCAGAAGTAGAAGCAGAAGCAGAAGGAGAAGCAGCAGAAGATGTAGAACCAGAAATTCAGGCAGGAGAAACAGAAGAAGCAGAAGCAGAAGCAGAAGGAGAAGCAAAAAGAGAAGCAGATCTGTCAATACCCTAGCAGGTTGAAGTCTAGGGAGAGGAGGTCAGAAGAGGAAGGAGGGAATGAGTCAAGGACAAAGAGACACTTTTAATCTTCAGTTCATGGAGTTAACATGAATTTGATTGGATTCCCAGTGATATTTACAGTTTGCTATATGAGGTATATTTCTGTTTTGCTCAGTTTTTTCATAGCTTTCCAGCAAGTCCCTGGTGCTCTGTGTCAGCCTAGATAATGGAGTTTGCCAAATGCCAATAGTAGATACACAGTACTGCATACAAATATATAGGGAATGAAGATGCGCATAGGTAGAAAAATGGCAACTCAACAGAAGTTAAT
>NW_012311189.1:0-2353 GCF_000151885.1 Dipodomys ordii | reverse complement strand
CCCGCTGTGTCCAGCTGTGTCACCGCTGTGTCCCGCTGTGCAAGCTGTGTCCTCGCTGTGTATCCCGCTGTGTCCTGCTGTGTCCCCCTGTGTGTCCCGCTGTGTCCTACTGTGTCCCGCTGTTTCCCACTGTGATCCGCTGTGTCCTCGCTCTGTCCCCACATTATCCCGCTGTGTACCCCATTGTGTCCAGCTCTGTCCCCGCTGTGTCCCCCGCTGTGTCCCCCTGTGTCTGCCGATGTGTCCCTCTGTGTCCTCCACTGTGTCCTGCTGTGTCCCCCGCTGTGTCCCGCTGTGTCCCCGCTGTGTCCCGCTGTGTCCCCGCTGTGTCCCCGCTGTGTGCCGCTGTGTCCTGCTGTGTCCCATTGTGTCCCCGCTGTGTCCAGCTGTGTACCCCCTGTGTCCCGTGGTGTCCCATTGTATCCCCGCTGTGTCGCGCTGTGTCCAACTGTGTCCCCGCTGTGTCCCTGCTGTGGCCCGCTGTGTCCCCGCTGTGTCCCACTGTGTCCCGCTGTGTCCCCGCTGTGTCCCCCGCTGTGTCCATCGCTGTGTCCCACTGTGTCCCCCGCTGTGTCCCGCTTTGTCCCCCTTGTGTCCTGCTGGGTCCCCTGCTGTGTCTCCGTTGTGTCCCACTGTGTTCCGCTGTGTCCCGTTGTATCCTCGCTGGGTCTCCCGCAATTTCCCGCTGTGTCTTCGCTGTGTCCCCTGCTGTGTCCCCCGCTGTGTCCATGCTCTGACCCGCTGTGTCCATTTTTTCCTCCGCTGTGTCCCCAATGTCCCTCGCTTTGTCCCGCTGTGTCCCCGCTGTGTCCCCCGCTGAGTTCCCGCTGTGTACAGCTGTGTCCCCCAGTGTGTCCCTGCTGTGTCCCCCGCTGTGTCCCCCGCTGTGTCCCCCGATTTGTCCCACTGTCTCCCGCTCTGTCCCCGTCTGTGTCCCCGCTTTGTCCTGCTGTGTCCCGCTGTGTCCCCTGTGTCCCCGCTGTGTTCCGCTGTGTCCCTCTGTGTCACCCATTGAGTCCCCCGCTGTGTCCAGATGTGTTCCCATCTGTGTCTCTCCGTGTCCCCCGCTGTGTCCCCGCTGTGTCCCTCTGTGTACCCGCTATGTCCCGCTTTGTCCCGCTGTGACCTTGCTGTGTCCCCCGCTGTGTCCTGCTGTGTCCCTCTGTGTCTGCCGATGTGTCCCTCTGTGTCCTCCACTGTGTCCTGCTGTGTCCTCCGCTTTGTCCCGCCGTGACATGCTGTGTCCCCCGCTGTGTCCCCGCTGTGTCCAGCTGTGTACCCCCTGTGTCCCGTGGTGTCCCATTGTATCCACACTGTGTCCCGCTGTGTCCCGCTGTGTCCCCGCTGTGTCCCTGCTGTGGCCCGGTGTGTCCCCGCTGTGTCCCACTGTGTCCCTCTGTGTCCCCGCTGTGTCCCCCGCTGTGTCCATCGCTGTGTCCCACTGTGTCCCCCGCTGTGTCCCGCTTTGTCCCCCCTGTGTCCTGCTGGGTCCCGTGCTGTGTCTCCGTTGTGTCCCACTGTGTTCCGCTGTGTCCCGTTGTGTCCTCGCTGGGTCTCCCGCAGTGTCCCGCTGTGTCTTCGCTGTGTCCCCCGCTGTGTCCCCCGCTGTGTCCATGCTCTGACCCGCTGTGTCCATTTTGTCCTCCGCTGTGTCCCCAATGTCCCCCGCTTTGTCCCGTGGTGTCCCCGCTGTGTCCCCCGCTGAGTTCCGGCTGTGTACTGCTGTGTCCCCCAGTGTGTCCCTGCTGTGTCCCCCGCTGTGTCTCCCGCTGCGTCCCCCGATTTGTCCCACTGTCTCCCGCTCTGTCTCCGTCTGTGTCCCCACTTTGTCCTGCTCTGTCCCGCTGTGTCCCCTGTGTCCCCGCTGTGTTCCGCTGTGTCCCTCTGTGTCACCCATTGAGTCCCCCGCTGTGTCCGGATGTGTCCCCATCTGTGTCCCTCTGTGTCCCCCGCTGTGTCCCCGCTGTGTCCCTCTGTGTACCCGCTATGTCCCGCTTTGTCCCGCTGTGACCTCGCTGTGTCCCCCGCTGTGTCCTGCTGTGTCCCCCGCTGGGTCCCGCTTTGTTACGCTGTGTCCCCGTTGTGTCCCGCTGTGTCCCACTGTGTCTCCGCTGTGTCCCGCTGTATACCCCGCTGTGTCCCGATGTGTCCCCTGCTGTGTCCCACTGTGTCCAGCTGTGTCCCATTGTGTCCTCGCTGTGTCCCAGCTGTGTCCTGCTGTGTACCCCGCTGTGTCCAGCTGTGTCCCCGCTGTGTCCCGTTGGGCCAGCTGTGTCCTGCTGTGTCCTGCTGGGTCCCGCTCTGTCCCACTGTGTCCCACTGTGTCCTCGCTGTGTCCCCACAGTGTCCCACT
>NW_012311188.1:0-2353 GCF_000151885.1 Dipodomys ordii | reverse complement strand
GCTGTGTTCCCCGCTGTGTCCCGCTGTGTCCCCTGCTGTGTCCCCCGCTGTGTCCTCGCTGTGTCCCCCTCTGTGTCCCGCTGTGTCCTCGCTGGGTCCCCCGCTGTGTCCCGCTGTGTCCCCCACTGTGTCCCGCTGTGTCCGACTGTGTCCCGCTCTGTCCCCGCTGTGTCCCCGCTGTGTCCCGCTGTGTACCCCGCTGTGTCCAGCTGTGTCACCGAGGTGTCCCGCTGTGGCCCTACTCTGTCTCCGCTCTGTCCCCCGCTTTGTTCCGTTGTGTCCCGCTGTGTCCCCCGCTTTGTCCTACTGTGTCCCCACAGTGTCCCGCTGTGTCCCGCTGTGTCTCACTGTGTCCCGTGGTGTCCCTCTTTGTCCCCCGCTGTGTCCCCCACTGAGTCCCCTCTGTGTGGCCGCTGTGTCCTGCTGTGTGCTCGCTGTGTCCCCCGCTGTCTCCCGCTTTGTCCCCCGCTGAGTTCCGCTGTGTCCCGCTGTGTCCTCGCTGTGTCCCCCGCTGTGTCCCGCTGTGTCCCTGCTATGTCCCCAGCTGTGTTCCGCTGTGTACCGCTCTGTACCCCGCTGTGTCTCGCTATGTTCCCGCAGTGTCCCGCTGTGTCCCGCTGTGTCCCGCTGTGTCCTCGCTGTGTCCCCTGCTGTGTCCTGTTGTGTCCCCAGCTGTGTACCTCGCTGTGTCCCGCTGTGTCCCCGCTGTATCGAGGCTGGGTCCCGCTGGGTCCCGCTGGGTCCTCCCTGTGTCCCCCGCTGTGTCCCGCTGTGTCCGCCATTGTGTCCCGCTGTGTCTACTGCTTTGTCCCCACTGTGTCCCGCTGTGTCCCGCTGTGTCCTCGCTGTGTTCCACTGTGGCCTCGCTTTTTTCCCCGCTGTGTCCCGCTGTGTACCCCTCTGTGTCCCCCGCTGTGTCTCGCTGTGTCCCCCGCTGTGTCCATGCTATTTCCCCTATGTGTCCCGCTGTGTCCCGCTGTGTACTGCTGTGTCCCCTGCTGAGTCCCGCTGTGTCCCAATGTGTCCTCGCTCTGTCCCCCGCTGTGTACCTCTGTGTCCTTCCTGTGTCTCACGCTGTGTCCCGCTATGTCCCCGCTGTGTCCCCCGCTATGTCCCGCTTTGTCCCCTGCTGTGTCCCGCTGTGTCCTTGCTGTGTCCCCCACTGTGTGCCGCTGTGTCCTCGCTGTTTCCCCGCTGTGTCCCTGCTGTCCCTCTGTGTACCCCGCTGTGTCCAGCTTTGTACCCGCTGTGTCTCCCTGTGTCCCACGCTCTGTCCCACACTGAGTCCCGCAGTGTCCCCCGTTGTGTCCCATTGTGTCCCCCGCTGTGTCCCGCTGTGTCCCCCGCAGAGTCCCCGTTGTGTCACTGCTGTGTCCCGCTGTGTCCTCGCTGTGTCCCCTGCTTTCTCCCTCTCTGTCCCCCGCTGTGTCTCACGCTTTGTCCCTGCTGTTTCCCACTGTGTCCCGCTGTGTCCGGCTGTGCCCCCACTGTGTCCCGTTGTGTCCAAAGCTGTGTACCACGCTGTGTAACGCTGTGTCCCCGCTGTATCGACGCTGTGTCCCGCTGTGTCCTTGCTGTGTTCCCCACTGTGTCCCGCTGTGTCCCCCGCTGTGTCCTCGCTGTGTCTCCTGCTGTGTCCCGCTGTGTCCTCACTGGGTCCCCAACTGTGTCCCGCTGTGTCCCCTGCTGTGTCCCGCTGTGTCCGGCTGTGTCCCGCTCTGTCCCCGCTGTGTCCCGCTGTGTCCCGTTGTGTCCCCGCTGTGTGCCTGCTGTGTCCCACTGTGTCCGCGCTGTGTCCCCCGCTGTGTCCCGCTGTGTCCCCCGCTGTGTCCCGCTGTGTCCCGCTGTGTCCCCGCTGTGTCCCGCTGTGTACCCCGCTGTGTCCAGCTTGGTCCCCGCTGTGTCTCGCTGTGTCCCACGCTCTGTCCCGCACTGTGTTCTGCTTTGGACCCCGCTGTGTCCCGCTGTGTCCCGCTTTGTCTCCTGCTTTGTCCCTGCTGTGTCCCGATGTGTCCTCGCTGTGTCCCACGCTGTGTTCCGCTGTGTGCTCGCTGTGTCCCCCGATTTGTCCCTTTGTGTGCCCAGCTGTGTACCCCCCTGTGTCCCGCTGTGTCCCTGCTGTATCGACGCTGTGTCCCGCTGGGTCCCGCTGTGTCCTCGCTGTGTTACCAGCTGTGTCCCATTGTGTACCCCTCTGTGTCCCCCTCTGTGTCTCACTGTGTCACCCAATGTATCCCGCTGTGTCCCGCTCTGTCCCGCTGTGTACTGCTGTGTCCCCCGCTGAGACCCGCTGTGTCCCTGCTGTGTCCCGCTGTGTCCCACCTGTGTTCCCCGCTATGACTGGCTGTGTCCC
>NW_012311187.1:0-2353 GCF_000151885.1 Dipodomys ordii | reverse complement strand
TATGCTTCTGCTTCTCCTGCTTCTGCTTCTTCTGCTTCCCCTCCTTCTCTTTCTGCTTCTCCTTCTGCTTCTGCTTCTTGTCCTTCTCCTGTTTCTTCTGCTTGTTCTTCTCCTGTTTCTGCATTTCCTGCTTCTCCTTCTGCTGCTCTTTCTGTTTCTCCTGCTGCTTTTCCTTCTACTGCTCCTTCTTCTGCTTCTCTTTCTGCTTCTACTCCTGTTTCTCCTTCTCCTTCTCCTTCTAGTTCTTCTGCTTTTCCTTCTGCTTCTCCTTCTGCTTCTGAATCTTCTGCTTCTTCTGCTACTGCCTCTGCTTCTTCTGTTTCTTCTGCTTCTCCTTCTGCTTTTGCTTCTCTTTCTGCTTCTGCTTATCCTTCTGCTTCTCCAGATTCTGCTTCTTCTGCTTCTCCTGCTTCTCCTTCTGCTTCTGCTTCTTCTGCTTCTCCTGCTTCTCCTTCTGCTTCTGCTTCTGCTTCTCTTTCTCCTTCTCCTTCTTCTGCTTCTCCTTCTGATTCTCCTTCTGCTTCTTCTTATTCTGCTTTACCTGCTTCTCTTTCTGCTTCTCCTTCTACTTCTCCTTCTGTTTCTCCTTCTCCTTCCTGTTTTTCTGCTTTTCCTTCTGCTTCTGCTACACCTGCTACTGCTTCTACTTCTTCTGTTTCTTCTGCTTCTCCTTCTTCTTTTGATTTTCTTTCTGCTTCTGCTTCTCCTTCTGCTTCTCATTCTGCTTCTCCTGATTCTGCTTCTTCTGCTTCTCCTGCTTCTCCTTCTGTTTCAGGTTCTTCTTCTGCGTCTTCGCATTCTTATGCTTCTGCCTCTCCTGCTTCTGCTTCTTCTGCTTTCCCTCCTTCTCTTTCTGCTTCTCCTTCTCTTTCTGCTTCTCCTTCTGCTTCTGCTTCTTGTCCTTCTCCTGTTTGTTCTGCTTATGCTTCTCCTGTTTCTGCATCTCCTGCTTCTCCTTCTGCTTCTCTTTCTGCTTCTCCTGCTGCTTTTCCTTCTCCTGCTCCTTCTTCTGCTTCTCTTTCTGCTTCTCCTTCTGTTTCTCCTTCTCCTTCTCCTTCTCGTTCTTCTGCTTTTCCTTCTGCTTCTCCTTCTGCTTCTACATCTTCTGCTACTGGCTCTGCTTCTTCTGTTTCTTCTGCTTCTCCTTTTGCTTTTGCTTCTCTTTCTGCTTCTGCTTCTCCTTCTGCTTCTCCAGATTCTGCTTCTTCTGCTTCTCCTGTATCTCCTTATGCTTCAGGTTCTGCTTCTGCTTCTTCGGCTTCTTCTGCTTCTGCTTCTCCTGCTGCTGCTTCTTCTGCTGCTCCAGCTTCTATTTCTGCTATTCCTTCTGTTTCTGCTTCTCCTTCTGCTTCTTCTCCTTCTTATGTTTCTTCTGCTTCTGCTTCTCCTGCTTCTCGTTGTGCTTCTCGTTGTGCTTCTCGTTGTGCTTCTCTTTCTGCTTCTCCTTCTCTTTCTTCTGCTTCTCCTTCTGCTTCTGCTTCTCCTTCTGCTTCAATTTCTCCTTCTGCTTCTCATTCTGCTTCTGCGTCTTCTGTTTCATCTGCTTCTCTTGCTTCTGCTTCTCCTGCTTCTCCTACTTCTCGTGCTGCTTCTCCTTCTGCGTCTCTTTCTGCTTCTGCTTATGCTTTTGCTTCTCCTACTCCTAATCCTTCTCTTTCGCCTTCTCCTTCTTGTTCTTCTGCTTGTCCTGGTGCTTCTGCTTCTGCTTATTCTACTATTTCTGTTTCTTCTGCTTCTGCTTTAGATTGTGCTTCTTCTGTTTCTCCTTCTGCTTCAGATTCTGCTTCTGCTTCTTCGGCTTCTCCTGTTTCTTCTGCTTCTGCTTCTCCTGCTTCTTCTGCTTCTCCTGCTTCTCTTTCTGCTTCTCCTTCTGCTTCTGCTTCTCCTTCTGCTTCTGCTTCTGCTCTTCTCCTTCTTCTGTTTCTTTTGCTTCTGTTTCTTCTGCTTCTTCTTCTTCTGTTTCTTCTGACTCTACTTCTGCTTCTCCTTCTTCTCCTTCTCTTTCTGCTTCTTCTGATTCTCCTGCTTCTCCTTCTTGTTCTCCTTCTGTTTCTGCTTCTCTTTCTGCTTCTGCTTCTCCTTCTGCTGCTCCTTCTCCTTCTCCTTCTTCTGCTTCTCTCACTGCTTCTGCTTCTGCTTCTTTTGCTTATTCTTTTTCTTCTGCTTCAGCTTCTCCTGCTTCTGCTTCTTCTCCTTCTACTGCTTCTCCTTATACTTCTCCTTATGCTTCTCCTTATGCTTCTCCTTATGCTGCTGCTGCTTCTTCTTCTTCTTCGTCTTCTTCTTCTTCTCTTTCTTCTGCTTCTGCTTTTCCTGCTTCTTCTGCTCCTACTGCTTCTCTTTCTGCTTCTGG
>NW_012311186.1:0-2353 GCF_000151885.1 Dipodomys ordii | reverse complement strand
CCCTCTGTGTCCCCGCTGTGTACCGCAGTGTCCCCCTATGTCCCCGTCTGTGTCCTTGCTGTGTCCTTCTGTATCCCGCTGTGTCCCCCGACTTGTCCCCCACTATTTCCCCACTGTGAAACGCTGTGTCCCGCAGTGTCCCTGCTGTGTCCTCGCTGTATCCCCACCTGTGTCCCACTGTGTCCCCCGCTGTGTCCCCAATGTGTCCTCCTGTGTCCTGATGTGTCCTCGCTGTGTCTTCTGTATCCCGCTGTGTCCCCCGCTGTGTCCCCCACTATTTCCCCTCTGTGACCCGCTGTGTCCATGCTATATCCCCCGCTGTGTCCCGCTGTGTCCCGCTGTGTTCCCCGCTGTGTTCCCCGCTGTGTCCCGCTGTGTCCTCGCTGTGTCCCCGCTGTGTCCCGATCTGTCCCGCTGTGTCCCGCTGTGTACGCCTCTGTGTCCGCTTCTGTGTCCCCCGCTGTGTCCTGCTGTGTCCCCGCTGTGTCCGCGCTGGGTCCCGCTGGGTCCTGCTGTGTCCCCACTGTGTCCCCGCTGTGTCCCCGCTGTGTCCCTCTGTGTCCCTGGTGTGTCCTCGCTGTGTAACTGCTCTGTCTCTCTGTCTCCGCTGTGTCCCACTGTGTCCCGCAGTGTCCCCCTATGTCCCCTCTGTGTCCTCGCTGTATCCCCTGCTGTGTCCCACTGTGTCCCCTGCTGTGTCCCCGCTGTGTCCCCGCCGTGTCCTAGCTGTGTCTCGCTATGTCCCCGTTGTTCCCCGGTTTGTCTCCACTGTCCCCCGCTGTGTCCCTCGCTGTGTACCTCTGTGTCCCGCTGTGTACTCGCTGTGTCCCCGCTGTGTCCCGCTGTGTCCTTGCTGTGTCCCGCTGTGTCCCCGTTGTTCCCTGGTTTGTCCCCACTGTCCCCCGCTGTGTCCCTCGCTGTGTACCTCTGTGTCCCGCTCTGTCCTCGCTTTGTCCCCGCGATGTCCTGCTGTGTCCCCACTGTGTCCCTGCTATGTTCCACTCTCTCCCGCTGTGTGTGGCTCTGTGTCTCCGGCTGTGTCCCCCGCTGTTTCCCGCTGTATCCTGGTGTGTCCCACTTTGTACCCCGCTGTGTCCCGCTGTTTCCCACTGTGCCCCTGCTGTGTCCCCGCTGTGTCTCGCTGTGTGCCCCCTTTGTTCCCCTCTGTGTCCTGCTGTGTCCCCTGCTGTGTCCCCGTTGTGTCCCGCTGTGTCCCCGCTGTGTAATGCTGTGTCCCCCTTTGTGTCCCGCTGTGTGCCCCACTGTGTCCCTGCTGTGTCCCTTTGTGTCCCGCTGTGTCGCGCTGTGTACCCCGCAGTGTCCTGCTGTGTCGCCCGATGTGTCCCACTGTGTCCCGCTGTGCCCCCATGTGTCACGCTGTGTCCTCGCTATGTGTCCTTCTGTGTCCCGCTGTGTCTTCGCTGTGTCCCCTGCTGTGTCCCACTGTGTCCCCGGCTGTGTCCCCAGCTGTGTCCCTCTCTTTCACGCTGTGTCCTGCTGTGTCCTTGCTGTGTCCCCATTTGTGTCCCGCAGTGTCCTCGCTGGGTCACCCGCTGTGTCGCGCTGTGTCCCCATGTGTCACGCTGTGTCCTCTCTGTGTATCCCTCTGTGTCCGGCTGTGTCCTCACTTTGTCCCCCACTGTGTCCCCGCTGTGACCCGCTGTGTCCTGCTTTGTCCCCCGCTGTGTCCCGCTGTTTCCCACTGTGCCCCTGCTGTGTCCCCGCTGTGTCCCGCTGTGTGCCCCCTTTGTTCCCCTCTGTGTCCTGCTGTGTCCCCTGCTCTGTCCCCGTTGTGTCCCGCTGTGTCCTCGCTGTGTAATGCTGTGTCCCCCTTTGTGTCCCGCTGTGTGCCCCGCTGTGTCCCTGCTGTGTCCCTTTGTGTCCCGCTGTGTCCCGCTGTGTACCCCGCAGTGTCCTGCTGTGTCCCCCGATGTGTCCCGCTGTGTCCCTGCTGTGTCCGTGCTGTGTTCCACTCTCTCCAGCTGTGTGCGGCTCTGTGTCCCCTGCTGTTTCCCCCGCTGTGTCCCGCTGTGTACCCCGCTGTGTGCCACTGTGTCAAGCTGTGTGCCCCCATTTTTCCCCTCTGTGTCCTGCTGTGTCCCCTTCAGTGTCCCCGCTGTATCCCTCTGTATCCTCGCTGTGTAACACTGTATCCCACTTTGTGTCCCGCTGTGACCCGTTGTGTCACTGCTGTGACCCTGCTGTATCCCGCTGTGTCCCCGATGTCCCCTCGCTGTGTCACGTTGAGTCCCCACTGTCCGCATAAGTGAACCCCTTGAACACCTTCTGTATACCACGATGATGACCAACTGTATCCTCAATGATACCCCCATACATAGTACCGCTTGTGTTC
>NW_012311185.1:0-2353 GCF_000151885.1 Dipodomys ordii | reverse complement strand
GGAGAAGTATAAGGAGAAGCAGTAGAAGGAGAAGAAGCAGAAGCAGGAGAAGCAGAAGCAGAAGAAAAAGAATAAGCAAAAGAAGCAGAAGCAGAAGCAGTGAGAGAAGCAGAAGAAGGAGAAGGAGAAGGAGCAGCAGAAGGAGAAGCAGAAGCAGAAAGAGAAGCAGAAACAGAAGGAGAACAAGAAGGAGAAGCAGGAGAATCAGAAGAAGCAGAAAGAGAAGGAGAAGGAGGAGAAGCAGAAGTAGAATCCGAAGAAACAGAAGAAGAAGAAGCAGAAGAAACAGAAGCAAAAGAAACAGAAGAAGGAGAAGAGCAGAAGCAGAAGCAGAAGGAGAAGCAGAAGCAGAAGGAGAAGCAGAAAGAGAAGCAGGAGAACCAGAAGAAGCAGGAGAAGCAGAAGCAGAAGAAACAGGAGAAGCCGAAGAAGCAGAAGCAGAATCTGAAGCAGAAGGAGAAACAGAAGAAGCACAATCAGAAGCAGAAGCAGAAGAAACAGAAATAGTAGAATAAGCAGAAGCAGAAGCACCAGGACAAGCAGAAGAACAAGAAGGAGAAGGCCAAAGAGAAGGATTAGGAGTAGGAGAAGCAAAAGGATAAGCAGAAGCAGAAAGAGACGCAGAAGGAGAAGCAGCACGAGAAGTAGGAGAAGCAGGAGAAGCAGAAGCAAGAGAAGCAGAAGAAACAGAAGACGCAGAAGCAGAATAAGAAGCAGAAGGAGAAACTGAAGCAGAAGGAGAAGGAGAAACAAAAGGAGAAGCAGAAGAAGGAGAAGGAGAAGGAGAAGCAGAAAGAAAGAGAAGCAGAAAGAGAAGCACAACGAGAAGCAGGAGAAGCAGAAGCAGAAGAAACATAAGAAGGAGAAGAAGCAGAAGCAGAAGGAGAAGCAGAAACAGAAGGAAAAGCAGAAATAGAAGCAGGAGCAGCAGAAAAAGCAGCAGCAGGTGAAGCAGAAGCAGAAGAAGCCGAAGAAACAGAAGCAGAACCTGAAGCATAAGGAGATACAGGAGAAGCAGAAGAAGCAGAATCTGGAGAAGCAGAAGGAGAAGCAGAAGCAGAAAGAGAGGCAAAAGCAGAAGGAGAAGCATAAGGAGAAGCAGAAGAAACAGAAGAAGCAGAGGCAGTAGCAGAAGATGTAGAAGCAGAAGGAGAAGCAGAAGGAAAAGCAGAAGAACGAGAAGGAGAAGGAGAAGCAGAAACAGAAGGAGAAGCAGAAAGAGAAGCAGAAGAAGGAGCAGGAGAAGGAAAAGCAGCAGGAGAAGCAGAAAGAGAAGCAGAAAGAAAAGCAGAAGGAGAAGCAGGAGATGCAGAAACAGGAGAAGAACAAGCAGAAGAAACAGGAGAAGGACAAGAAGCAGAAGCAGAAGGAGAAGCAGAAAGAGAAGGAGGGGAAGCAGAAGAAGCAGAAGCAGGAGAAGCAGAAGCATAAGAATCCGAAGAAGCAGAAGCAGAACCTAAAGCAGAAGGAGAAGCAGGAGAAGCAGAAGAATCAGAATCTGGAGAAGCAGAATGAGAAGCTGAAGTAGAAGCAGAAGCAGAAGCAGAAAGAGAATCAAAAGCAGAAGGAGAAGAAGAAGAAACAGAAGAAGCAGAAGCAGTAGCAGTTGCAGCAGAAGCAGAAGGAGAAGCAGAAGGAAAAGCAGAAGAACGAGAAGGAGAAGGAGAAACAGAAGGAGAAGCAGAAGGAGAATCAGAAGGAGAAGCAGAAGAAGCAGAAGGAGAAGCAGAAGGAGAAACAGAAGCAGAAGAAACATCAGAAAGAGAAGCAGAAGCAGAAGAAGATGCAGAAGGAGAAGCAGGAGAAGCAGAAGAAGCAGAAGCAGAAGGAGAAGTAGAAGAAGGAGAAGGAGAAGAAAGAGCCGCAGAAGCAATAGGAGAAGCAGAAAGAGAAGCAGAAGCAGAATGAGAAGCAGAAAGAGAAGCAGTAGAAGCAGAAGAAGCAGGAAAAGCAGAAGCAGAAGAAAGAGAAGAAGACGAAGAAGAAGAAGAAGCATAAAGAGAAGAATAAGGAGAAGCATAAGGAGAAGTATAAGGAGAAGCAGTAGAAGCAGAAGAAGCAGAAGCAGGAGAAGCTGAAGCAGAAGAAAAAGAATAAGCAAAAGAAGCAGAAGCAGAAGCAGTGGGAGAAGCACAAGAAGGAGAAGGAGAAGGAGCAGCAGAAGGAGAAGCAGAAGCAGAAAGAGAAGCAGAAACAGAAGGAGAACAAGAAGGAGAAGCAGGAGAATCAGAAGAAGCAGAAAGAGAATGAGAAGAAGGAGAAGAAGAAGAAGAATCAGAAGAAACAGAAGAAGAAGAAGAAGAAGAAGAAGAAGAAGAAGAAGAAGAAGAAGAAGAAGAAGAAGAAGAAGAAT
>NW_012311184.1:0-2353 GCF_000151885.1 Dipodomys ordii | reverse complement strand
CGGGACACAGCGGGCACACAAGCGGGGACACAGCGGGACAGAGCGGGACACAGCAGGGAACACAGGAAGGAACAGCGGGACCCAGTGGGACACAGCGTCGATACAGCGGGACACAGCGGGGTACACAGCTGGGGACACAACGGGACACAGCGGGGGATACAGCGAGGACACAGTGTGACCCAGCAGGACACAGCGGGGACACAGAGGGACCCAGCGGGGAAACCAGCAGGACACAGTGGGACACAGCGGGGGACACAGCGAGAACACAGCGGGGGACACAGTGAGGACACAGCGGGACCCAGCGGGACACAGCGTCGATACAGCGGGCACACAGCGTTACACAGCGTGGTACACAGCTGTAGACACAACGGGACTCAGTGGGGGCACAGCGGGACACAGCGGGACACAGTGTGACACAGCGGGTACAAAGCGTGAGACACAGCGGGGGACAGAGCTGGAGACAGCGGGGGACACAGCGAGGACTCAGTGAGACACAGCGGTGACACAGCGGGGACTCAGCAGGGGACACAGCGGGGGACAAAGAGGGACACCACGGAACACAGCAGGACACAGCGGGAAACAGCAGTGACCCTGCCTGGACACAGTGGGACACAGCGGGGGACACAGCGGGGGACAGTGGAGACAGAGAGTGGCCACAGCGAGACAAGGCGGTGACATAGCTGGACACAGCGGCGTACACAGCGGGACACAGCGGGCACACAGCGGGGACACAGCGGGACACAGCGGGACACAGCGGGGACACAGTGGGACACAGTGGGACAAAGCGGGCGACACAACGGGACACAGCAGGGGACACAGCAGGCACACAGCGGGGACACAGCGGGACACAGAGGGACACAGCGGGTACAGAGCGGGACACAGCCGGACACAGCGGGACACAGCGGGGGACACAGCGGGACACAGTGGGGGACCCAGTGAGGACACAGCGGTACACAGCAGGGGACACAGCGAGGACACAGCGGGGGACACAGCGGGGGACACAGCGGGACACAGCGGGACACAGCGTCGATAAAGCGGGGACACAGCGTTACATAGCGTGGTACACAGCTGTGGACACAACGGGACACAGTGGGGGCACAGCCGGACACAGCGGGACACAGTGGGACACAGCGGGGACAAAGCGTGAGACACAGCGGGGGACAGAGAGGGAGACAGCAGGGGACACAGCGAGGAAACAGCGGGACACAGCGGTGACACAGTGGGGACAAGGCGGGGGACACAACGGGACACAGCGGGGGACACTGCGGGACACAGTGAGGGACAGAGTGTGGGACACAGCGAAACACAGAGGAACAAAGCGGGGGAAAAAGCGTGACACAGCACAGACAGAGAAGGGCCACAGCGGGACACCGCGGTGACACAGCTGGACCCAGCGGGGTACACAGCGGGACACAGCAGGCACACAGCGGGGATACAGCGGGACACAGCGGGGACACAGCAGGACTCAGCAGGACACAGCAGGGGACAAAGCGGGACACAGCGGGGGACCCAGCGAGGACACAGCGGGACACAGCGGGGGACACAGCGAGGACACAGCGGGTGACACAGCAGGACACAGTGGGGAAGGGAACACAGATAGGACACAGCGGGACACAGCGGGACACATCGTCGATACAGAGGGGACTCAGCGGGGGACACAGCGGGGAAACAGCGGGGGACAAAGTGGGATACCACGGGACACAGTGTGACACAGCGGGACACAGCGGGGACATTGCGGGGACACTGCAGGAAAAAGCGGGGGACACGGCGGGACACAGTGGGACACAGCGGGGGACACAGCGGGGGACAGCGGAGACAGAGATAGGCCACAGCGGGACACAGCGGTGACAAAGCTGGACACAGCAGGTTACACAGCGGGACTCAGCGGGCACACCGGGGACACAGCGGGACACAGCTGGACACAGCGGAGACACAGTGGGACACAGCGGGACAAAGCGGGGGACACAGCGGGACACAGCTGGGGACACAGCGAGGACACAGTGGGACACAGTGGGGGACACAGTGAGGACACAGCGGGACACAGCCAGGGAAAAAGCGGGACATAGCAGGGACACAGCAGTGGACAAAGGGGGACACAGCGGGGGACACAGCCGTACACAGTGGGGGAAACAGTGGGGGACACAGCGGGACACAATGGGACACAGCGGGGGACACATGGGGGACACAGCGGGACACAGCGGGGACACAGCGGGACTCAGAGGGGGACACAGCAGTATACAGCAGACACAGTGGGGACACAGCAGTATACAGCAGACACAGCGGGGGACACAGCAGGACACAGCGGGGGACACAGCAGACACAGCAGACACAACGGGGAACACAGCGGGACAGA
>NW_012311183.1:0-2353 GCF_000151885.1 Dipodomys ordii | reverse complement strand
GACACATCGGGGGACCCAGCGAGGACACAGCGGGACACAGCGGGGAACACAGCTAGGACACATTGGGGGACACAGCGGGGGACACTGAGGGACACAGCGGGACACAGCTTCGAAACAGCGGGGATACAGCGTTACACAGCGTGGTACACAACTGTGGACACAACGGGACACAGTGGGGGCACAGCGGGACACAGCGGAACACAGTGGGACACAGCGGGGACAAAGCGTGAGACACAGCGGGGGACAGAGCGGGAGACAGCAGGGGACACAGCGAGGACACAGCGGGACAGAGCGGGGGAAACAGCGGGACACAGCGGTGGACACAGGGGGAGAGAGCGGGGGACACAGCGAGACACAGCGGTGGAAACAGCGGGAAACATCGGTGGACCCAGCGAGGACCCAGCGGGACCCAGCGGGACACAGTGTCAGTACAGCTGGGATACAGCCTTACACTGCGTGGTACACATCTGTGGACACAACGGGACACAGTGGGGGCACAGCGAGGACAAATCGTGAGACGAAGCAGGGAACAGAGCGGGAGACAGCGGGGGACACAGCGAGGACACAGCAGGACACAGCGGGACACAGCAGGGAACACGGCGAGGACACAGCGGGACCCAGAGGGACCCAGCATCGATACAGCGGGGATACAGCGTTACACAGTGTGGTACAAATCTGTGGACACAAGGGGACACAGTGGGGGCACAGCGGGACACAGCGGGACAAGTGGGACACAGCGAGGACAAATCGTGAGACGAAGCGGGGGACAGAGCGGGAGACAGCGGGGGACACAGCGAGGACACAGCAGGACACAGCGGGACACAGCAGGGAACATGGCGAGGACACAGCGGGACCCAGCAGGACACAGCGTCGATACAGCAGGGATACAGCGTTACACAGTGTGGTACAAATCTGTGGACACAAGGGGACACAGTGGGGACACAGCGGGACACAGCGGAGGACAGAGCGGAACACAGCGAGGGACACCGGGAAGACACAGCGGGACACAGCGGGGACACAGCGGGACATAGCGGGAGACAGAGCGGGACACATTGGGGATCACAGGGAGGACACAGCGGGACACAGCGGGAACACAGCGGGGACTCCGCTGGGGACACAGCAAGGGACAAAGCGGGACACCACGGAACACAGCGGGACACAGCGGGACACAGCGTGGACAATTCGGGAACATAGCGGGACACAGCGGGGTACACAGCGGGACATAGCGGGACATAGCGGGGGACACAGTGGGACACAGCGGGGGACACAGGGAGGACACAGCGGGACACAGCGGGGACACAGCGGGGACTCAGCTGGGGCACAGCAAGGGACAAAGCGGGACACCACGGGACACAACGGGACACAGCGTGGACAATGCGGGAACATAACAGGACACAGCGGGACACAGCGGGACACACTGTGGGACAAAGCAGGAGACAGTGGGGGACACAGCGAGGACACAGCGGGACACAGCGAGGGACACAGCGCGACACAGCGAGGGACACAGAGGGGTACACAGCGGGACACAGCGGGGAACACAGCGAGGACACAGCGGGACCCAGTGGGACACAGCGTCGATACAGCGGGGAGACAGCGGGACACAGCGGGTTACACAGCTGGGGAAACAAAGGGACACAGCAGGGGACACAGCGAGGACACAGCGGAACACAGCGTGGGACACAGCGAGGACGTAGCGGGACACAGCGGGATACAGCGGGGACACAGCAGGGACACAGCAGGGACACAGCAGGGGACACAGCGGGACACAAAGGACACACCGGGGGACACAGCAGGGGTCACAGCAGGATACAACGGGGAAAACAGCGAGGACACAGCGGGACCCCGCGGGACACAGCGTCGATACAGCGGGGACAAAGCTGGACACATCGGGTACACAGCTGGGGACACAAAGGGACACATTGGGGGAAACAGCGGGACACAACTGGACACAGTGGGACACAGCGGAGACAAAGCGTGAGACACAGCGGGGGACAGAGCAGGAGACAGGAGACAGTGGGGGACACAGCGAGGACACAGCCAGACACAGCGGGGACCCAGCGGGGACTCAGCAGGGGACACAGAGGGGGACATAGCGGGACACCACGGAACACAGCGGGACACAGCAGGAAACAGCGGTGACACTGTGGGGACACAGCGGGGGACACAGAGGGGGACACAGCGGCGCACAGCGGGGGACACAGCGGAACACAGTGGGGGACAGAGCTTGGGACACAGCGAGACACAGCGGGGACAAAGCTGGACAAAGCGGGGTACACAGCGGGACACAGCGGGAAACAGCGGTGACACTGCGCGGACACAGCGGGGGACACAGCGGGGGACACAGTGGCACACA
>NW_012311182.1:0-2353 GCF_000151885.1 Dipodomys ordii | reverse complement strand
AGGACACAGTGGGACACAGCGTGGGACACTGTGAGCACACAGCGGGACACAGCAGGGGACACAGCAAGGACACAGCGGGACACAGGGGGTGACACAGCGGGACACAGCGGGGGACACAGCAGGGGACACAGCGGAACACAGCGGGACACAGTGGGGGACACTGGGGGGACACTGCAGGACACAGTGGGGGACACAGCGAGGACACATTGGGACACAGCGGGGACACAGCGGGACTCAGCGGGGGACACAGCAGTACACAGCGGGACACAGCGGGACACAGCGGGGACACAGAGAGGTACACAGCGGACACAGCAGGGAACACAGCCAGGACCCAGAGGGACCCAGTGGGACACAGCATCGTTACAGCGGGGACACAGCGGGACACAGTGGGGTACACAGCTGGGGGCACAACGGGACACCGCCTGGGACACAGCGAGGACACAGTGGGACACAGCGGGGGACAAAGCGGGAGACATCGGGGGACACAGCGAGGACACAGTGGGACACAGAGGCGACACAGAGGGGACTCAGCGGGGGACACAGCTGGGGACAAAGCAGGACACCATGGGACACAATGTGACACAGCGTGACACAGCGGGGACACTGCGGAGACAGATCGGGACAAAGCAGGGGACACAGCAGGATACAGCGGTACACAGTAGGGGACACAGCAGGGGACAGCGCAGACAGAGAGGGGACACAGCGGGACACAGTGGTGGCACAGCTGGACACAACCGAATACATTGCGGGACACAGCGGGCACACAGCGGGGACACAGCGGAACACAGCAGGATACAGCAGGGACAGAGCAGGACACAGCGGGACACAGCGGGGGACCCAGCGAGGACACAACGGGACACAACGGGGGACAAAGCGAGGACACAACGGGGGACACAGCAGGGGACACAGCGGGACACAGCGGGGAACACAGCGAGGACACAGCGGGACCCAGCGGGACATAGCGTCGATACAGCGGGGACACAGCGTTACACAGCGTGGTACACAGCTGTGGACACAACGGGACACAATGGGGGCACAGCGGGACACAGAGGGACACAGTGGAACCCAGCGGGGACAAAGCATGAGACACAGCAGGGGACAGAGCGGGAGACAGCGGGGGACACAGCAAGGACACAGCGGGACACAGCGGTGACACAGCGGGAGACACAGCCTGACACAGCGGGGGACACAGTGGGGGATTCAGCGGGACACAGCGGGACACAGTGGGGGCAACAGGGGGGACAGAGTGGGACACAGCAGTGGACACAGACAGGACACATTGGGACACAGCGGGGACACAGCGGGTCTCAGCAGGGGACACAGCAGTACACAGAGGGACACATTGGGACACAGCAAGGGAAACAGAGGAGTACACAGCGGGACACAGCGGGGAACATAGCGAGGACCCAGCAGGACCCAGCGGGAAACGGCGTCTATACAGCGGGAACACAGCGGGACACAGCGGGGTACACATCTGGGGACACAACGGGACACAGCGGACACAGCGAGAACACAGCAGGACAGAGCGGGACACAGCAGGGACAGAGCGGGACAGAGCGGGACACAGCGGGGGACACAGCGGGTCACAGCGGGGGACCCAAGGAGGACACAGCGGGACACAGCGGGGGACATAGCAAGGACACAGCGGGGCACACAGCGGGGGACACAGCAAGGACACAGCGGGACACAGCGGGGGACACAGCGGGACACAGCGGGGGACACAGCGGGACACAGCGGGGGACACAGCGATGGACACAGCGGGACACAGCGGGACACAGCGGGGGACACAGGGAGGACACAGCGGGACACAGCGGGGGACACAGCGAGGACACATTGGGACATAGCGCGGACACAGCGGGTCTCAGCGGGGGACACAGCAGTACACAGCGGGACACAGCAGGACACAGTGGGGACACAGCAGGGACAGAGCGGAGGACACAGCGGGACACAGCGGGGGACACAGAGGGGTACACAGCAGGACTCAGCAGGGAACACAGCGAGGACACAGCGGAACACAGCGTGGGACACAGCGAGGACACAGCGGGACACAATGGGACACAGCGGGAACACAGCAGTAGACACAGCGGGACACAGTGGGAGACACAGCGGGACCCAGCGGGGGACACAGGGAGTACACAGCGGGACCCAGCGGGACCCAGCGTCGATACAGCAGGGACACAGCGGGACACAGCGGGGTACAAAGCTGTGGACAAAGCGGGACACAGCGGGGGACACAATGGGACACAGCGGGGACACAGCTGTAGACACAGCGGGACACAGTGGGGGACACAGCGGGACCCAGCGGGGACACAGGGAGTAAAAGCGGGACCAGCGGGACCCAGCGTGATACAGT
>NW_012311181.1:0-2353 GCF_000151885.1 Dipodomys ordii | reverse complement strand
CATTCTGCTTTTTCTGTTTCTTCTTCTTCTGCTTCAGCTTCTGCTTCTTCTGCTTCTCCTTCTGCTTCTCCTTCTGCTTCTGCTCTTCTCCTTCTGCTTCTTCTGTTTCTGCTTCTCCTGCTTCTTCTTCTGCTTCTCCTACTTCTCCTTCTGCTTCTCCGTCTCCTCCTTCTCCATTAATTTCTCCTTCTTGTGCTTCTCATTCTTCTTCTGCTTCTGCTTCTCCTGCTTCTGCTTCTTCTGTTTCTCCTTCTGCTTCTCTTTCTGCCTCTTATTCTGCTTCTGCTCCTCCTACTCCTAATCCTTCTCTTTCTCCTTCTTCTTCTGCTTCTCGTTCTGCTTCTGCTTCTTCTGCTTGTTCGGTTTCTTCTGCTTCTACTTTTCCAGCTTCTGCTGCTTCTGCTTCTCCTTCTGCTTCAGGTTCTCCTTCTGATTCTTCGGCTTCTTCTGTTTATTCTGCTTCTACTTCACCTGCTACTGCTTCTTCTGCTTCTCTTTCTGCTTCTCCTTCTGCTTCTGCTTCTCCTTCTGCTCCTTCTCCTTCTTCTGTTTCTTCTTCTTCTTCTTCTGCTTCTCCCGCTTCTGCTTCTTCTGCTTCTCCTGCTTGTCCTTCTCCTTCTGCTTCTCCTTCTCCTTCTTCTGCTTCTCTTTCTGCTTCTGCTTCTTCTGATTCTCCAACTTCTCCTTCTTCTTCTTCTATTTCTGCTTCTCTTTCTGCTTCTGCATTTCCTTCTGCTTCACCTTCTGCTGCTCCTTCTCCTTCTTCTGTTTCTCCCTCTGCTTCTGCTTCTTATGCTTCTTCTTTTTCTTCTGGTTCTGCTTCTCCTGCTTCTGCTTCTTGTGCTTCTACTGCTTCTTCTTCTGCTTCTTCTTCTTCTGCTTCTAGTTCTCTTTCTGCTTCTGCTTCTCCTGCTTGTTTTTCTGCTTCTTTTGCTGCTTTTTCTACTTCTCCTTCTGCTTCTCTTTTTGCTTCTCCTTCTGCTTCTGCTTCTTCTGTTTCTCGTGCCTGAATTTCTGGTTCTACTTCTTCTGCTGCTTCTCCTTCTGCTTCTGCTTCTACTTCTGATTCTGATTCTGCTTCTTCTCTTTCGGCTTCTCCGGCTTCTGCTTCTTGACCTCCTCCTGCTTCTCTTTCTGCTTCTGTTTCTGCTTCTGCTTCTCCTTCTGCTTCTGCTTCTCCTCCTTCTCCTTTTCCTACTTCTGCTTCTCTTTCAGCTTCTGCTTCTTCTGCTTCTCCTGCTTCTCCTTCTGCATCTCCTTCTGCTTGTGCTTGTCCTTATGCTTCTTCTTCTGCCTCTGCTTCTCCTTCTCCTTCTTTTGCTTCACCTTTTGCTTCTGCTTCTTCTGCTTTTCCTGCTTCTCCTTCTGCCTCTGCTTCTTCTGCTTCTCCTTCTGCATCTTCTTCTGCTTCTGCTTCTCCTTCTTCTGCTTCTCCTTCTGATTGTCCTTCTGCTTCTTCTTCTGCTTTACCTGCTTCTCTTTCTGCTTCTCCTTCTGCTTCTCCTTCTGTTTCTCCTTCTCCTTCTTGTTATTCTGCTTTTCCTTCTGCTTTTCCTACTGCTTCTGCTACAACTGCTACTGCTCCTACTTCTTCTGTTTCTTCTGCTTCTCCTTCTGCTTTTGATTCTCTTTCTGATTCTGCTTCTCTTTCTGCTTCTCCTTCTGTTTCTCCTACTCCTTCTCCTTCTCGTCTTCTGCTTTTCCTTCTGCTTCTCCTTCTGCTTCTGCATCTTCTGCTTCTTCTGCTACTGCCTCTGCTTCTTCTGTTTCTTCTGCTTCCCCTTCTGCTTCTCCTTCTGCTTTTGCTTCTCTTTCTGCTTCTGCTTCTCCAGATTCTGCTTCTTCTGCTTCTCCTGCTTCTCCTTCTGCTTCAGGTTCTGCTTCTGCTTCTTCGGCTTCTTCTGCTTCTGCTTCTCCTGCTGCTGCTTCTTCTGTTCTCCTGCTTCTCTTTCTGCTTTTCCTTCTGTTTCTGCTTCTCCTTCTGCTCCTTCTCCTTCTTCTGTTTCTTCTTCTTCTGTTTCTGCTTCTCCTTCTGCTTCTTCTCCTTCCTATGTTTCTTCTGCTTCTACTTCTCCTGCTTCTGCTTCTTCTGCTTCTCCTGCTTCTCCTTCTCATTCTCCTTCTCTTTCTGCTTCTGCTTATCCTTCTGTTTCTCCTACTCCTAATCCTTCTCTTTCTCCTTCTCCTTCTTCTTCTTCTGCTTCTCCTGCTGCTTCTTCTTCTGCTTCTTCTGCTTTCTCTGTTTCTTCTTCTTCTGCTTCAGCTTCTGCTTCTTCTGCTTCTCCTTCTGCTTCTCCTTCTGCTTCTGCAACTTCTCCTTCTGTTTCTTCTGTTTCTGCTTCTCCTGCTCCTC
>NW_012311180.1:0-2353 GCF_000151885.1 Dipodomys ordii | reverse complement strand
ATCTGAAGCAGAAGCAGAAGAAACAGAAATAGTAGAATAAACAGATTGCAGAAGAAGCAGGAGAAGCAGAAGAAGAAGAAGGAGAAGGCAAAAGAGAAGGAGTAGGAGTAGGAGAAGCAGAAGGATAAGCAGAAGCAGAATGAGAAGCAGAAGGAGAAATTGAAGCAGAAGGAGAAGCAGAAGAAGAAGGAGAAGGAGAGGGAGAAGCTGAAAGAGAAGCAGAACGAAAAGCAGGACAAGCAGCAGCAGGAGAAGCAGAAGCAGAGAAACAGAAGAAGGAGAAGAAGCAGAAGGAAAAGCAGAAACAGAAGGAAAAGCAGAAGGAGAAGCAGGAGAAGCAGAAGCAGCAGCAGCAGGAGAAGCAGAAGCAGAAGAAGCCCAAGAAGCAGAAGCAGAACCTGAAGCAGAAGGAGTAGCAGGAGAAGGAGAAGAAGCAGAATCTGGAGAAGCAGAAGGAGAAGCAGAAGCAGAAAGAGAAGCAAAAGCAGAAGGAGAAACAGAAGGAGAAGTAGAAAAAACAGAGAATCAAAAGAAGGAGAAGGAGAAGCAGAGGCAGAAGAAGAATCATAAGCACAAGCACAAGCAGAAGGAGATGCAGAAGGAGAAGCAGAAGAAGCAGAAGCTGAAGCAGAAGAAGAAGAAACAGAAAAACAGAAGAAGCAGAAGAAGAAGAAGCAGTAGAAGCAGGAGAAGGAAAAAGAGAAGGATTAGGAGTAGGAGAAACAGAAGGATAAGCAGAAGCAGAAAGAGAAGCAGAAGACGCAGGAGAAGCAGAAGCAGAAGACGCAGGAGAAGCCGAAGAAGCAGAAGCAGAATCTGAAGCAGAAGCAGAAACAGAAGAAGCACAATCTGAAGCAGAAGAAACAGAAATAGTAGAATAAGCAGAAGCAGAAGCAGTAGGAGAAGCAGAAGAAGAAGAAGGAGAAGGCGAAAGAAAAATATTAGGAGGAGGAGAAGCAAAAGCATAAGCAGAAGCAGAAAGAGACGCAGAAAGAGAAGCAGCACGAGAAGTAGGAGAAGCAGGAGAAGCAGAAGCAGGAGAAGCAGAAGAAACAGAAGACGCAGAAGCAGAATGAGAAGCAGAAGGAGAAATTGAAGCAGAAGGAGAAGCAGAAGAAAGAGAAGGAGAAGTAGAAGCAGAAAGAGAAGCAGAAAGAGCAGCACAACGAGAAGCACAACGAGAAGCAGAAGAAGCAGAAGCAGGAGAAGCAGAAGCAGAAGAAACATAAGAAGGAGAAGAAGCAGAAGGAGAAGCAGAAACAGAAGGAAAAGCAGAAATAGAAGCAGGAGCAGCAGAAGAAGCAGCAGCAGGAGAAGCAGAAGCAGAAGAAGCCGAAGAAGCAGAAGCAGAACCTGAAGCATAAGGAGATACAGGAGAAGAAGAAGAAGCAGAATCTGGAGAAGCAGAAGGAGAAGCAGAAGCAGAAAGAGAAGCAAAAGCAGAAGGAGAAGCAGAAGAAACAGAAGAAGCAGAGGCAGAAGCAGAAGAAGCAGAAGATGCAGAAGCAGAAGGAGAAGCAGAAGCAGTAGTAGAAGCAGAAGAAGGAGAAGCATAAAGAGAAACAGAAGGAGAAGCAGGAGAAGCAGATGCAGGAGAAGCAGAATCAGAAGAAATAGAAGAAGGAGAAGAAGCAGAAGCAGAAAGAGAAGCCGAAACAGAAGGAGAGGCAGAAATTGAAGCAGAAGAAGCCGAAGAAGCAAAAGCAGAACCTAAAGCAGAAGGAGAAGCAGGAGAAGCAGAAGAAGCAGAATCTGGAGAAGAAGAAGGAGAACCAGAAGGAGAAGCAGAAGCAGAAAGAGAAGCAAAAGCAGAAGGAGAAGCAGAAGAAACAGAAGAAGCAGAATCAGTAGCAGAAGAAGCTGAAGATGCAGAAGCAGAAAGAGAAGCAGAAGGAATAGCAGAAGAACGAGAAGGAGAAATAGAAGGAGAAGCAGAAGGAGAAGCAGGAAAAGCACAAGAAACAGAAGCAGACGGAGAAGCAGAAGAAGGAGAAGGAGAAGCCGGAGCAGAAGAAGAAGCAGAAGGAAAAGCACAAGCAGAAGGAGATGCAGAAAGAGAAGCAGGAAATGCAGAAGACGCAGAAGCAGAAGGAGAAGAAGAAGGAGAAGAATCAGAATCAGAAGAAGCAAAAGCAGAAATAGAAAGAGAAGCCGACGAAGAGAAGCTGAACGAGAAGCAGGAGAAGCAGAAGAAGCAGAAGCGGGAGAAGCAGAAGAAGAAGAAACAGAAGAAGGAGAAGGAGCAGATGCATGAGAAGCAGATGAGAAGCAGAAAGAGAAGCATGAAAAGCAGAAGATGCAGATCAGGAGAAGCAGATGAGAGAACAGGAGATGACAGATGCAGAAGAGAGCA
>NW_012311179.1:0-2353 GCF_000151885.1 Dipodomys ordii | reverse complement strand
AGCAAGGACACAGCGGGACACAGCGGAACACAGCGGGACACAGCAGTGACACAGCAGTAGACACAGCGGGACAAGCGGCGGATACAGCGGGACACAGCGGACACAGCTTGGGACACAGCAGTTCACAGCAGGACACAGCGGGACACAGCAGGGGACACAGCAGGACACAGAGGGGGACACAGAGGGTTACACAGCGGGACACAGGGGGAACACAGTGAGGACACAGCGGGACCCAGCGGGACACAGTGTCGATACAGCGGGAACACAGCGGGACACAGCGGGTACAAAACTGGGGACACAAAGGGACACATCGGGGGACACAATGAGGACACAGCGGAACACAGCGTGGGAAACAGCGAGGAAACAGCGGGACACAGTGGGACACAGCAGGGACACAGCAGTAGACACAGCGGGACACAGCGGGGGACACAGGGAGGACACAGCGGGACACAGCGGGGACTCACCGGGGGACACAGCGGGGGACACAGCGGGATACAAAGCGGGACACTGCGGGACACAGGGGGACACAGCGGGGACACTGCGGGAACATAGCAGGACACAGCAGGGTACACAGCGGGACACAGTGGGACACAGCGGGGGACAAAGCGGGGACACAGCGGGACACAGCGAGGAAACACAGCGAGGGCACAGTGGGACACAGCTGGGACATTGCGGGAAAATAGCAGGACACAGCAGGGTACACAGCGGGACGCAGTGGGACACAGCGGGGGACACAGCGGGACAAGCAGGGGACACAGCGGGACACAGCGGGACACAGCGGGGGACACAGCGGGACACGGCGGGACACAGCAGGGGACACAGCGGGACACAGAGCGGGACAGAGCGAGGACACAGTGGGACACAGCGTCGATATAGCGGGGACACAGCGGGACACAGCATTAGACACAGCGGGACACAGCAGGAGACACAGCAGGACACAGAGCGGGACACAGCGAGGACACACCCAGAACACAGCGGAACACAGCGTGGGACACAGCGGGACCCAGCGGGACACAGCATCGATACAGTGGAGACACAGTGTTACACAGTGGGTTACACAGCTGGGCACACAAAGGGACACAGTGGGGGACACAGCGGGACACAGCGGGACACAGTGGGACACAGCGGGGACAAAGCCTGAGACACAGCGGGGGACAGAGCGGGAGACAGAGGGGCACACAGCGAGGACACAGCGGGACACAGCGGGGATACAGCGGGGGACAAAGCGGGACACCAAGGGACACAGTGTGACACAGCGGGACACAGCGGAGTACACAGCTGGGGACACAACAGGAAACAGCGGGGGACACAGCAGGACACAACGTGACACAGCGGGGACAAAGCGGGGGACATAGCGGGGGACAGAGCGGGACACCATGGAACACAGCTGGACACAGCGGGAAACAGCGGTGACCCTGCGGGGACACAGCGGGACACAGCGGGGGACACAGTGGAACACAGTGTGGGACAGAGCGAGGACACAGCGGCACACAGTGGGGGACACAGCAAGGACACAGCGGGACACAGCGGGGGACACAACGGGACACAGCGTGGGACACAGCGGGACACAGCGGGGGACACAGCGGGACACAGCGGGACATAGCGGGGGACACAGCGGGACACAGCGTGGACACAGCGGGGACACAGCGGGACACAGCGGGTCCCAGCAGGGACACAGCAGGACACAGCGGGACACAGCGGGGGACACAGCGAGGACACAGCGGGACATAGCGGGGGAAACAGCGGGACACAATGGGGACACAGCAGGGACACAACGGGACACAGCGGGGGACACAGAGAGACCCAGCGGGGGACACAGCGAAGACACAGCTGGACACAGCGGGGGATACAGGTGGGACACAGCGGGTCACAGCGGGGACACAGCGAGGACACAGTGGGACCCAGCGGGACACAGCTTTGATACAGCGGGGACACAGCGGGACACAGCGGGGACAAAGCAGGGGATACAGTGGGGGACAGAGCGGGACAGAGCGAGACACAGCGGGACACAGCGGGAGATACAGCGGGACACAGAGGGGGACACAGAGGGGTACACAGCGGGACACAGCGGGGAACACAGCGAGGACGCAGTGGGACACAGCATGGGACAAAGCGGGAGACAGCGGGGGACACAGCGAGGACATAGCGGGACACAGCGGGGACACAGAGGGGACTCAGCGGGGGACACAGCGGGGGACAAAGCAGGACACCACGGGACCCAGTTTGACACAACGGAACACAGCGGTGACACTGTGGGGACACAGCGAGACAAAGCGGGGGACACAGCGGGACACAGCGGGACACAGCAGGGGACACAGCGGGGGATGATAGGGGACACAGCGGGACAGAGTGG
>NW_012311178.1:0-2353 GCF_000151885.1 Dipodomys ordii | reverse complement strand
GAAGCAGAAGAGAAGTAGAAGCAGAAGAAGCAGAGAAGAAGCAGTAGAAGCATAGAAGCTGAAGCAGGAGAAGCAGAACCAGAAGAAAAAGAAGAAGCATAAGAAGCAGAAGCAGAGGGAGAAACAGAAGAAGGAGAAGGAGCAGCAGAAGGTGAAGCAGAAGGAGATGCAGAAGGAGAAAGAGAAGCAGAAACAGAAGAAGAAGAAGGAGAAGTTGGAGAAGCAGAAGAAGCAGAAGCAGAAAGAGAAGCAGAAGAAGGAGAAGGAGCAGAAGGAGAAGCTGAAGGAGAAGCAGAAAGAGAAGCAGAAGACGCAGTAGCAGGTGAAGCAGAAGCAGAAGAAACAGAAGAAGCCGAAGAATCAGAAGGAGAACCTGAAGCAGAAGGAGAAGCAGAAGCAGCAGAAGCTGGAAAAGGAGAAGCAGAAGAAACCGAACAAGCAGAAGAAGCAGAAGCAGAACTAGAAGCAGAAGAAGAAGGAGAAAGAGAAGGATTGGGAGTAGGAGGAGCAGAAGCAGAATAAGAAGCAGAAAGAGAAGCAGAAGGAGAAGCAGAAGGAGAAACAGAAGAAGCAGAAGCAGGAGAAGCAGAAGCAGAAGCAGAATGAGCAGCACAAGAAGGAGAAATTGAAGGAGAAGCAGAAGCAGAAGAAACAGGAGAAGCCGAAGAAGCAGAAGCAGAATCTGAAGCAGAATGAGAAACAGAAGAAGCACAATCTGAAGCAGAAGCAGAAGAAACAGAAATAGTAGAATAAGCAGTAGCAGAAGCACCAGGACAAGCAGAAGAACAAGAAGGAGAAGGCGAAAAAGAAGGATTAGGAGTAGGAGAAGCAAAAGGATAAGCAGAAGCAGAAAGAGACGCAGAAGGAGAAGCAGCACGAGAAGTAGGAGAAGCAGGAGAAGCAGAAGCAAGAGAAGCAGAAGAAACAGAAGGAGAAATTGAAGCAGAAGGAGAAGGAGAAGCAGAAGAAGGAGAAGGAGAAGGAGAAGCAGAAAGAGAAGCAGAAAGAGAAGCACAACGAGAAGCAGGAGAAGAAGAAGCAGGAGAAGCAGAAGCAGAAGAAACATAAGAAGGAGAAGAAGCAGAAGCAGAAGGAGAAGCAGAAACAGAAGGAAAAGCAGAAATAGAAGCAGGAGCAGCAGAAGAAGCAGCAGCAGGAAAAGCAGAAGCAGAAGAAGCCGAAGAAACAGAAGCAGAACCTGAAGCATAAGGAGATACAGGAGAAGCAGAAGAAGCAGAATCTGGAGAAGCAGAAGGAGAAGCAGAAGCAGAAAGAGAGGCAAAAGCAGAAGGAGAAGCATAAGGAGAAGGAGAAGAAACAGAAGAAGCAGAGGCAGTAGCAGAAGATGTAGAAGCAGAAGGAAAAGCAGAAGAACGAGAAGGAGAAGGAGAAACAGAAGGAGAAGCAGAAAGAGAAGCAGAAGAAGGAGCAGGAGAAGGAAAAGCAGCAGGAGAAGCAGAATGAGAAGCAGAAAGAAAAGCAGAAGGAGAAGCAGGAGATGCAGAAACAGGAGAAGAATAAGCAGAAGAAACAGGAGAAGGAAAAGAAGCAGAAGCAGACGGAGAAGCAGAAAGAGAAGGAGGGGAAGCAGAAGAAGCAGAAGCAGGAGAAGCAGAAGCATAAGAATCCGAAGAAGCAGAAGCAGAACTGAAGCAGAAGGAGAAGCAGGAGAAGCAGAAGAAGCAGAATCTGCAGAAGCAGAAGGAGAAGCAGAAGCAGGAAGAGAACCAAAATCAGATGGAGAAGCAGAAGAAACAGAAGATACAGAAGCAGTAGCAGAAGAAGCTGAAGATTTTGAAGCAGAAAAAGAAGCACAAGAAATAGCAGAAGAACGAGAAGGAGAAGGAGAAACAGAAGGAGAAGCAGAAGCAGAAAAAGAATCAGGAAAAGCAGAAGAAGCAGAAACAGACGGAGAAGCAGAAGAAGGAGAAGGAGAAGCAGAAGCAGAAGAAGAAGCACAAGGAAAAGCACAAGCAGGAGGAGATGCAGAAGGAGAAGCAGGAGAAACAGAAGAAGCAGAAGCAGAAGGAGAAGAACTAAAGAGAAGAAGCAGAAGCGGGAGAAGCAGAAGTAGAAAGAGAAGCCGACGAAGAGAAGCAGAACGAGAAGCAGGAGAAGCAGAAGAAGCAGAAGCGGGAGAAGCAGAAGAAGAAGAAACAGAAGAAGGAGAAGGAGCAGAAGCAGAAGGAGAAGCAGAAGCAGAAGGGGAAGCAGAAAGAGAAGCAGGAAAAGCAGAAAAGCAGAAGCAGGAGAAGCAGAAGCAGAAGAATACGAAGAAGCAGAAGCGGAAGCAGAACCTGAAGCAGAAGGAGAAGCAGGAGAAGCAGAAGAAGCAGAATCTGGAGAACCATGA
>NW_012311177.1:0-2353 GCF_000151885.1 Dipodomys ordii | reverse complement strand
AACCAGGAGGAGAAGCAGAAGCAGAAAGAGAAGCAAAAGCAGAAGCAGAAGCAGAAAGAGAAGCAGAAGAAACAGAAGAAGCAGAAGCAGAAGCAGTAGCAGAAGAAGCTGAAGATGCAGAAGCAGATAGAGAAGAAGAAGGAATAGCAGAATAACGACAAGGAGAAACAGAAGGAGAAGCAGAATGAGAAGCAGAATGAGAAGCAGGAAAAACAGAAGAAGCAGAAACAGACGGAGACGCAGAAGAAGGAGAAGCAGAAGCAGAAGAAGAAGCAGAAGGAAAAGCACAAGCAGAAGGAGATGCAGAAGGAGTAGCAGAAGAAGCACAAGCAGAAGGAGATGCAGAAGGAGTAGCAGAAGAAGCAGAAGCAGAAGGAGAAGAAGAAGGAGAAGAAGCAGAATCAGAAGAAGCAGAAGGAGAAGTAGAAAGAGAAGCCGACGAAGAGAAGCAGAACGAGAAGCAGGAGAAGCAGAGGAAGCAGAGAGGGAGAAGCAGAAGAAGAAGAAACAGAAGAAATAGAAGGAGCAGAAGCAGAAGGAGGAGCATAAGCAGAAGGAGAAACAGAAAGAGAAGCAGGAAAAGCAGAAGAAGCAGCAGCAAGAGAAGCAGAAGCAGAAGAAACAGGAGAAGGAGAAGCAGAAAGAGAAGGAGGGGAAGCAGAAGAAGCAGAAGCAGGAGAACCAGAAGCATAAGAATCCGAAGAAGCAGAAGCAGAACCTGAAGCAGAAGGAGAAGCAGGAGAAGCAGAAGAAGCAGAATCTGGAGAAGCAGAATGAGAAGCTGAAGGAGAAGCAGAAGCAGAAAGAGAATCAAAAGGAGAAGGAGAAGCGGAAGAAACAGAAGAAGCAGAAGCAGTAGCAGTTGCAGCAGAAGCAGAAGGAGAAGCAAAAGTAAAAGCAGAAGAACGAGAAGGAGAAGGAGAAACAGAAGGAGAAGCAGAAGAAGCAGAAGGAGAAGCAGAAGGAGAAACAGAAGCAGAAGAAGCAGCAGAAGGAGAAGCAGAAGCACAAGAAGATGCAGAACGAGAAGCAGGAGAAGCAGAAGAAGCAGAAGCAGAAGGAGAAGTAGGAGAAGGAGAAGGAAGAGCCGCAGAAGCAATAGGAGAAGCAGAAGAAGAATGAGAAGCAGAAAGAGAAGCAGTAGAAGAAGAAGAAGCAGGAAAAGCAGAAGCAGCAGAAAGAGAAGAAGAAGAAGAAGAAGAAGAAGAAGAAGAAGAAGAAGAAGAAGAAGAAGAAGAAGAAGAAGAAGAAGAAGAAGAAGAAGAAGAAGAAGAAGAAGGAGAAGGAGAAGGAGTAGCAGTAGAAGCAGCAGAAGCAGAAGCAGGAGAAGCAGAAGCAGAAGAAAAAGAATAAGCATAAGAGCAGAATCAGAGGGAGAAGCAGAAGAAGGAGAAGCAGAAGAAGAAGAAGCAGCAGAAGGAGAAGCAGAAGCAGAAGAAGATGCAGAAGGAGAAGCAGGAGAAGCAGAAGAAGGAGAAGGAGAAGGCGAAAGAGAAGGATTAGGAGTAGGAGAAGCAAAAGGATAAGCAGAAGCAGAAAGAGACGCAGAAGGAGAAGCAGCACGAGAAGTAGGAGAAGCAGGAGAAGCAGAAGCAGGAGAAGCAGAAGAAACAGAAGACGCAGAAGCAGAATGAGAAGCAGAAGGAGAAGTTGAAGCAAAAGCAGAAGCAGAAGGAGAAGCAGAAGCAGAAGGAGAAGCAGAAGAAGGAGAAGGAGAAGCAGAAAGAGAAGCACAACGAGAAGCAGGAGAAGCAGAAGCAGAAGAAACATAGGAAGGAGAAGAAGCAGAAGGAGAAGCAGAAACAGAAGGAAAAGCAGAAAGAGAAGCAGGAGAAGCAGAAGAAGCAGCAGCAGGAGAAGCAGAAGCAGAAGAAGCAGAAGAAGCAGAAGCAGAACCTGAAGCCGAAGGAGAAGCAGGAGAAGCAGAGGAAGCAGAATCTGGAGAAGCAGAAGGAGAAGCAGAAGCAGAAAGAGAAGCGAAAGCAGAAGGAGAAGCAGAAGGGGAAGCAGAAGAAAAGGAAGAAGCAGAGGCAGTAGCAAAAGAAGCAGAAGATGCAGAAGCAGAAGCAGAAGGAAAAGCAGAAGAATGAGAAGGAGAAGGAGTAGGAGAAACAGATGGAGAAGCAGAAAGAGAAGCAGAAGAAGGAGCAGGAGAAGGAATAGCAGCAGGAGAAGCAGATAGAGCAGCAGAAGGAGAAGCAGGAGATGCAGAATCTTGAGAAGCAGAAGTAGAAGAAACTCAAGAAGGACTAGAAGCAGAAGGAGAAGTAGAAACAGAAGGAGAAGCAGGAAGAGAAGGAGGGAAAGCAGAAGAAGCAGAAGCAGGAGAAGCAGAGCATAAGAATGTGAAGAA
>NW_012311176.1:0-2353 GCF_000151885.1 Dipodomys ordii | reverse complement strand
GAAAGGAGAAGCAGGAGAAGTAGAAGAAGCAGGAGAAGTATTTTTTAAGCAGGAGAAGTAGAAGAAGCAGAAACAGGAGAAGCAGAAGCAGAATGAAAAGCAGAAGAAGGAGAAATTGAAACAGAAGAAGATGCAGAAGGAGAAGCAGGAGCAGTAGTAGAAGCAGAAGAAGGAGAAGCAGAAGGAGAAGCATAAAGAGAAACAGAAGGAGAAGCAGGAGAAGCAGAAGCAGGAGAAGCAGAATCAGAAGAAATAGAAGAAGGAGAAGAAGCAGAAGCAGAAAGAGAAGCAGAAACAGAAGGAGAAGCAGAAATAGAAGCAGAAGAAGCCGAAGAAGCAAAAGCAGAACCTAAAGCAGAAGGAGAAGCAGGAGAAGCAGAAGAAGCAGAATCTGGAGAAGAAGAAGGAGAACCAGAAGGAGAAGCAGAAGCAGAAAGAGAAGCTAAAGCAGAAGGAGAAGCAGAAGGAGAAGCAGAAGAAACAGAAGAAGCAGAATCAGTAGCAGAAGAAGCTGAAGATGCAGAAGCAGAAAGAGAAGCAGAAGGAATAGCAGAAGAACGAGAAGGAGAAATAGAAGGAAAAGCAGAAGGAGAAGCAGGAAAAGCAGAAGAAACAGAAGCAGACGGAGAAGCAGAAGAAGGAGAAGGAGAAGCCGGAGCAGAAGAAGAAGCAGAAGGAAAAGCACAAGCAGAAGGAGATGCAGAAGGATCAGCAGGAAATGCAGAAGACGCAGAAGCAGAAGGAGAAGAAGAAGGAGAAGAATCAGAATCAGAAGAAGCAGAAGCAAAAATAGAAAGAGAAGCCGACGAAGAGAAGCAGAACGAGAAGCAGGAGAAGCAGAAGAAGCACAAGCGGGAGAAGCAGAAGTAGAAGAAACAGAAGAAAGAGAAGGAGCAGAAGCAGGAGAAGCAGAAGGAGAAGCAGAAAGAGAAGCAGGAAAAGCAGAAGAAGCAGAAGCAGGAGAAGCAGAAGGAGAAGAAACAGGAGAAGGACAAGAAGCAGAAAGAGAAGCAGTAGAAGCAAAAGAGGCAGGAAAAGCAGAAGCAGAAGAAAGAGAAGAAGAAGACGACGACGAAGAAGAAGAAGCTGCAGCAGCATAAGGAGAAGCATAAGGAGAAACATAAGGAGAAGTATAAGGAGAAGCAGTAGAAGCAGAAGAAGCAGAAGCAGGAGAAGCTGAAGCAGAAGAAAAAGAATAAGCAAAAGAAGCAGAAGCAGAAGCAGTGAGAGAAGCAGAAGAAGGATAAGGAGAAGGAGCAGCAGAAGGAGAAGCAGAAGCAGAAATAGAAGCAGAAACAGAAGGAGAACAAGAAGGAGAAGCAGGAGAATAAGAAGAAGCTGAAAGAGAAGGAGAAGAAGGAGAAGCAGAAGTAGAATCCGAAGAAACAGAAGAAGAAGAAGCAGAAGAAACAGAAGCAAAAGAAACAGAAGAAGGAGAAGAGCAGAAGCAGAAGCAGAAGGAGAAGCAGAAGCAGAAGGAGAAGCAGAAAGAGAAGCAGGAGAACCAGAAGAAGCAGGAGAAGCAGAAGCAGAAGAAACAGGAGAAGCCGAAGAAGCAGAAGCAGAATCTGAAGCAGAAGGAGAAACAGAAGAAGCACAATCTGAAGCAGAAGCAGAAGAAACAGAAATAGTAGAATAAGCAGAAGCAGAAGCACCAGGACAAGCAGAAGAACAAGAAGGAGAAGGCGAAAGAGAAGGATTAGGAGTAGGAGAAGCAAAAGGATAAGCAGAAGCAGAAAGAGAAGCAGAAGGAGAAGCAGCACGAGAAGTAGGAGAAGCAGGAGAAGCAGAAGTAGGAGAAGCAGAAGAAACAGAAGACGCAGAAGCAGAATGAGAAGCAGAAGGAGAAATTGAAGCAGAAGGAGAAGAAGAAGCAGAAGGAGAACAGAAGAAAGAGAAGGAGAAGTAGAAGCAGAAAGAGCAGCACAACGAGAAGCACAACGAGAAGCAGGAGAAGCAGGAGAAGCAGAAGCAGAAGAAACAGAAGAAGGAGAAGAAGCTGAAGCAGAAGGAGAAGCAGAAACAGAAGGAAAAGCAGAAAGAGAAGCAGGAGAAGCAGAAGAAGCAGCAGCAGGAGAAGCAGAAGCAGAAGAAGCCGACGAAGCAGAAGCAGAACCTGAAGCAGAAGGAGAAGCAGAAGAAGCAGAATCTGGAGAAGCAGAAGAAGCAGAAGGAGAAGCAGAAGCAGAAAGAGAAGCAAAAGCAGAAGGAGAAGCAGAGGGAGAAGCAGAAGAAACAGAAGAAGCAGAGGCAGTAGCAGAAGAAGCAGAAGATGCAGAAGCAGAAGGAGAAGCAGAATCAGTAGTAGAAGCAGAAGAAGGAGAAGCAGAAGGAGAAGCATAAAGAGAAACAG
>NW_012311175.1:0-2353 GCF_000151885.1 Dipodomys ordii | reverse complement strand
GGCTGTGTCTCCGCTCTGTCCCCTGCTGTGTCCCGCTCTGTCCCCCGCTGTATCCCTCTCTGTCCTGCTGTGTCCCGCTGTGTCCCCACTGTGTCCACTCTGTGTCCCGCTGTTTCCCCTCTGTGTCCCCGCTGTGTCCCGCTGTGTCCCCAGCTGTGTCCCCTGCTGTGTCCTGTTCTGTCCCCCACTCTGTCCCCAGCTGTGTCCCCAGTTGTGTCCCGCTCTGTCCCCCGCTGTGTCCCTCTGTGTCCCACTGTGTCCCCGCTGTGTCTCCGCTGTGTCCCCGCTGTGTCGCGCTGTGTCCGGCTGTGTCCCATGATGTCCTGCTGTGTACCCCGCTGTGTCCAGCTTTGTCCCCTCTGTGTCTCGCTGTGTCCCAGTCTGTGTCCCCCACTGTGTTCCACTGTGTCCCCCACTGTGCCCCGCTGTGCCCCGCAGGGTCACCGCTGATTTCCGCTGTGTCCCACTGTGTTCCGTGGTGTCCCGCTTTGTCCCCCGCTGTGTCCCCCACTGAGTGCCCGCTGTGTCCAAGCTGTTTCCTCGCTGTGTCCCCCGCTGTCTCCCGCTCTGTCCCCCGCTGTGTCTCAGGCTTTGTCCCCGCTGTGTCCCACTATGTCCCGCTGTGTCCCGCTGTGTCCCCCACTGTGACCCTTTGTGTCCCCATCTGTGTACCCGCTGTGTAACCCTGTGTCCCCGCTGTATCGACGCTGTGTCCCGCTGGGTCCCGCTGTGTCCTCGCTGTGTTCCCCGTTGTGTCCACAGCTGTGTCCCCAGCTGTGTCCCCCGCTGTGTCCTGCTGTGTCCCCCGCTGTGTCCCGTTGTGTCCTGCTGTGTCCCCCGCTGTGTCCCGCTGTGTCCTGCTGTGTTCCCCGCTGTGTCCCGTTGTGTCTTGCTGTGTCCCCTGCTGTGTCCCTGCTGTGTCCCTGCTGTGTCCCCACTGTGTCACGCTATGTCCCGCTGTGTCCTCGCTGTGTCCCACGCTGTGTTCCGCTGTGTCCTCGCTGTGACCCCTGCTTTGTCCTGTTGTGCCCTCAACTGTGTGCCCTGCTATGTCCCGCTGTTTCCCCGCTGTATCGACGCTGTGTCCCGCTGTGTCCCGTTGTGTCTCGCTGTGCCCCCCGCTGTGTCCCTGCTGTGTCCCTGCTGTGTCCCCAACTGTGTGTCCCGCTGTGTCCCGCTGTGTACTGCTGTGTCCCCTGCTGAGTTCCTCTGTGTCCCGGCTGTGTCCCACTGTGTCCTCGCTGTGTCCTGCTCTGTCCCGCCCTGTCCCCGCTGTGTCCCGCTGTGTAACGCTGTGTCCCCGCTGTATCGACGCTGTGTCCCGCTGGGTCCCGCTGTGTCCTCGCTGTGTTCCCCGCTGTGTCCCGTTGTGTCTCGCTGTATCCCCTGCTGTGTCCCTGCTGTGTCCCTCCTGTGTCCCCACTGTGTCCCGCTATGTCCTGCTGTGTCCTCGCTGTGTCCCACGCTGTGTTCTGCTGTGTCCTCGCTGTGACCTCTGCTTTGTCCTGTTGTGTCCTCAACTATGTGCCCTGCTGTGTCCCGCTCTTTGCCCGCTGTATCGACGCTGTGTTCCGCTGTGTCCCGTTGTGTCTCGCTGTGCCCCCCGCTGTGTCCCTGCTGTGTCCCTGCTGTGTCCCCACTGTGTCACGCTATGTCCCGCTGTGTCCTCGCTGTATCCCACGCTGTGTTCCGCTGTGTCCTCGCTGTGACCCCTGCTGTGTACCGTTGTGTCCCCAGCTGTGTACCCCGCTGTGTCCCACTCTGTCCCCGCTGTATCGATGCTGTGTCCCGCTGGGTCCCGCTGTGTCCTCGCTGTGTTCCCCAGTGTGTCCCGCTGTGTACCCCTCTGTGTCCCCCGCTGTGTCCCGCTGTGTCCCCCGCTGTGACCCGCTGTGTCCCGCTGTGTCCCCCGCGGTGTCCCTGCTGTGTCCCCGGTGTGTCCCGCTGTTTACCGCTTTGTACTGCTGTGTCCCCCGCTGAGTTCCTCTGTGTCCCTGCTGTGTCCCAATGTGTCCTCGCTGTGTCACGCTCTGTCCCGCTCTATCCCCGCTGTGTCCCGCTGTGTCCCGCTGTGTCCCACTGTGTCCCCGCTGTGTGCCCGCTGTGTGCCCGCTGTGTCCCGCTATGTACTCCGTTGTGTCCAGCTCTGTCACTGCTGTGTCCCGCTGTGTCCCCTCTCTATCTCTGCTGTACCCCGCTGTGTCCCCCGCTGTGTCCCGCTGTGTCCCACTGTGTCCCCCGCTTTGTCCCACTTTGTCCCCGCAGTGTCTCTGCTGTGTCACACTGTGTCCCATGGTGTCCCGCTTTGTCCCCCGCTCATGTACCCCGCTGAGTCCCCTCTGTGTTGCCTTTG
>NW_012311174.1:0-2354 GCF_000151885.1 Dipodomys ordii | reverse complement strand
TCAATCTCCTTCTGCTTGTGCTAGTCCTTATTCTTCTTCTTCTACTTCTGCTTCTCCTTCTCCGTCTGCTACTGCTTCTTCTCCTTTTCCTGCTTCTCCTTCTGCTTCTCCTTCTGCTTCTCCTTCTGTTTCTCCTTCTCCTTCTTGTTCTTCTGCTTTTCCTTCTGCTTCTCCTTCTACTTCTGCATCTTCTGCTTCTTCTGCTACTGCTTCTGCTTCTTCTGTTTCTTCTGCTTCTCCTGCTTCTGCTTCTCCTACTTCTCGTTCTGCTTATCCTTCTGCGTCTCTTTCTGCTTCTGCTTATCCTTTTGCTTCTCCTACTCCTAATCCTTCTCTTTCGCCTTCTCCTTCTTCTTCTTCTGCTTCTCCTGGTGCTTCTGCTTCTGCTTATTCTACTCTTACTGTTTCTTCTGCTTCTGCTTCAGATTGTGCTTCTTCTGTTTCTCCTTCTGCTTCAGATTATGATTCTGCTTCTTCGGCTTCGCCTGTTTCTTCTGCTTCTGCTTCTCCTGCTTCTTCTGCTTCTCCTGCTTCTCCTTCTGCTTCTGCTTCTCCTTCTGCTTCTGCTCTTCTCCTTCTTCTGTTTCTTTTGCTTCTGTTTCTTCTGCTTCTTCTTCTTCTGTTTCTTCTGATGCTACTTCTGCTTCTCCTTCTTCTCCTTCTCTTTCTGCTTCTACTTCTGCTTCTTCTGATTTTCCTGCTTCTCCTTCTTGTTCTCCTTCTGTTTCTGCTTCTCATTCTGCTTCTGCTTCTCCTTCTGCTGCTCCTTCTCCTTATCCTTCTTCTGATTCTCCCCCTGCTTCTGCTTCTTCTGCTTATTCTTTTTCTTCTGCTTCTGCTTCTCCTGCTTATTCTGCTTCTACTGCTTCTCATTATGTTTCTCCTTATGCTTCTTCTTCTTCTTCTTTTTCTTCTTCTTCGTCTTCTCCTTCTTCTTCTTCTTCTTCTTCTTCTTCTTCTTCTTCTTCTTCTTCTTCTTCTTCTTCTTCTTCTTCTTCTTCTTCTCTTTCTTCTGCTTCTGCTTTTCCTGCTTCTTCTGCTTCTACTGCTTCTCTTTCTGCTTCTCATTCTGCTTCTGCTTCTCCTTCTGCTTCTCCTATTGCTTCTGCTGCCCTTCCTTCTCCTTCTCCTACTCCTACTTCTGCTTCTCCTTCTGCTTCTGCTTCTTCTGCTTCTCCTGCTTCTCCTTATGCATATTCTTCTGCTTCTGCTTCTCCTTCTGCTGCTTCTTCTGCTTCTGTTTCTTCTTCTGCTTCTCCTTCTGCTTCTTCTGTTTCTCCTTCTGATTCTCCTTCTGCTTCTCATTCTGTTTCTCCTTCTCTTTCTTCTGCTATTCCTTCTGCTTCTCTTTCTGCTTCTGCATCTTCAGCTTCTTCTGCTACTGCTTCTGCTTCTTCTGTTTCTTCTGCTTCTCCTTCTGCTTTTGCTTCTCTTTCTGCTTCTGCTTCTCCTTCTGGTTCTCCTTCTTCTCCAGATTCTTCTTCTTCTCTTCTCCAGATTCTTCTTCTTCTGCTTCTCCAGCTTCTCCTTCTGCTTCAGGTTCTCCTTTTGCTTCTTCGGCTTCTTCTGCTTCTATTTCTGCTTCTCCTTCTGTTTCTGCTTCTCTTTCGGCTTCTGCTTCTTCTCCTTTTTCTATTTCTTCTGATTCTGCTTCTCCTGCTTCTGCTTCTGCTGCTTCTCCTTCTGCTTCTCCTTCTGCTTCTCCTTCTGCTTCTCCTTCTTCGGCTTCTACTTCTCGTTCTGCATCTTCTTCTGTTTCAATTTCTCCTTCTTCTGCTTTTCATTCTTCTTCTGCTTCTCCTGCTTCTGCTTCTTCTGCTTCTCATGCTTCTCCTTCTCATTCTCCTTCTCTTTCTGCTTCTGCTTATCCTTCTGTTTCTCCTACTCCCAATCCTTCTCTTTCTCCTTGTTCTTCTTCTGCTTCTCGTTCTTCTTCTGCTTCTTCTGCTTGTTCTGTTTCTTCTGCTTCTACTTTTCCAGCTTCTGCAGCTTCTGCTTCTCCTTCTGCTTCAGGTTCTCCTTCTGCTTCTTGGGCTTCTTCTGTTTCTTCTGCTTCTGCTTCTCCTGCTACTGATTCTTCAGCATCTTCTGCTTCTCTATAGCTTCTCCTTCTGCTTCAGCTTCTCCTTCTGCTCCTTCTCTTTCTTCTGTTACTTCTTCTTCTTCTTCTTCTTCTTCTTCTGATCCTCCCGCTATCTGCTTCTTTTGCTTCTCAAGCTATGAACTTCTCCTTCTGCTTCACCTTCTCCTATCTTCTCCATCACTATCATACTACTGCTTCAGCTTCTTCTGATTCACCCTACTTCTCCATACTTCTATCTACATACAGGTTACTGCTTACTCCTTCTGCTTTC
>NW_012311173.1:0-2354 GCF_000151885.1 Dipodomys ordii | reverse complement strand
AGCGGGGGACACAGCGAGACACAGCGGGACACAGTGGGGATACACATGGAAAGACACAGCGGAACACAGCGGGGGACACAGCGAGGACACATTGGGACACAGCGGGGACACAGCGGAACACAGCGGGGGACACCGCGGGACACAGCAGGACACAGCGGGGGACACAGGAGAGACACAGTGGGACACAGCGGGGGACACAGCGAGGACACATGGGGACACAGCGGGGACACAGCGGGACTCAGCGGGGGACAAAGCAGTACACTGCGGTGACACAGCGGGACACATCGGGGACACAGCTGAACACAGCCCGGCCACAGCGGGGGACCCAGAGGTACACAGCGGAGAACACAGAAGGACACAGCGGGACACAGCGGGGGACAGAGGGGACACAGCGGGACACAGTGGGACACAGCGGGGGACACAGCAGGGGACAGCGGGGACACACCAGGGAACAACGGGAACACAGCCGGGACACAGAGGGGGACACAGCGGGGACACAGAGGGACACAGCAGGGGACACAGCTAGTGACACAGCCGGACACAGCGGGGGACAAAGCGGGACACCACGGAACACAACGGGACACAGCGGGAAACAGCGGTGACCCTGCGGGGACACAGCGATACACAGTGGGGGACACAGCAGTGGACACAGCCGGACACAGTGGGGGACAAAGTGGGACACAGCGAGACACAACGGGGGATACAGCGAGGACACAGCGGGTGACAAGGGGGAGACAGAGCGGGACACAGCGAGGACACAGCGGGAAACAGCGGGGGACACAGCGGGACACAGCGGGGGACACAGCGGGACACAGCGGGACACAGCGGGATACACAGGGGAGACACAGCGGGTCACAGCGGGGGACACAGCGAGGACACATTGGGACACAGCGGGGACACAGCGGGACTCAGCGGGGGACACAGCAGTACACAGCGGGACACAGCGGGGGACACATCAGGGACACAGAGGGGGACACAGCGGGAAAAAGCGGGGGACACAGAGGGGTACACAGCGGGACCCAGCGGGGAACACAGCAAGGACACAGCGGGACCCAGCTGGACACAGCGTCGATACAGCGGGGACACAGCGGGACACAGCGGGGACACAGCAGTAGACACAGTGGCGCCCAGCGGGGAACACAGCGGAACACAGCGGGGGACACAGCGAGGACAGAGCGGGACACAGCGGGACACAGCGGGGACACATCAGGGACACAGCGGGGAACACAGCGAGGACAGAGCGGGACCGAGCGGGACACAACGTCGATACAGCGGGGACACAGCATTACACAGCGGGGTACACAGCTGGGGACACAAAGGGTTACAGTGGGGGACACAACAGGACACAGTGAGACACAGTGGGACAGTGGAGACAAAGCATGAGACACAGTGGGGGATGGAGCGGGAGACAGCGGGGGACACAGCGAGGACATAGCTTGACACAGCGGGGACACAGCGGGGACACAGCGGGCACTCAGCGGGGGACATAGCAAGGGACAAAGCGGGACACCACGGAACACAGCGGGACACAGCGGGACACAGCATGGACAATGCTGGAACATAGCGGGAAACAGCGGGGTACCCAGCGGGACAAGCGGGACACAGCGGGACACATCGGGGACACAGCGGGACTCAGCGGGGGACACAGCAGTACACAGCGGGACACAGCGGGACACAGCGGGATACAGCGGGGGACACAGAGAGACACATAGGGGGACACAGAGGGGTACACAGTGGGACACAGCTGGGAACACAGCGAGGACACAGCGGGACCCAGCGGGACCCAGCGTCGATACAGCAGGGACACAGCGGGACACAGCGGGGTACACAGCTGGGCACACAAAGGGACACATCGGGGGACACAGCGAGGACACAGCAGGAAACAGCGGTCCACAGCAGGGACACAGCAGTAGACACAGCGGGACACAGCGGGGGACATAGTGGGACACAGCGGGGGACACAGCGAGGACACAGCGGGACCCAGTGGGACACAGCCTCGATACAGAGGGGACACAGCGGGACACAGCAGGGTATACAGCTGGGGACACAACAGGACACAGCAGGGGACACAGCGAGGACACAGCGGAACACAGCGTGGGACACAGCGAGGACACAGCGGGACACAGTGGGACACAGCGGGGACACAGCAGGGACACAGCAGGGACACAGTGGTGGAAACAGCGGGACACAACGGGACACAGCTGGGGACACAGCAGACACAGCGGGGGAAACAGCGGAGGACAGAGCGGGACACAACTGGGAACACAGCAAGGACACAGTGGGACCCAGCGGGACATAGCATCGATACAGCGGGGACACAGCGTTACACAGCGGGTTACACAGCTGGGGACAAA
>NW_012311172.1:0-2354 GCF_000151885.1 Dipodomys ordii | reverse complement strand
GCATCTTCTTCTGCTTCTGCTTCTCTTTCTGCTGCTTCTTCTGCTTCTGCTTCTCCTTCTTCTGCTTCTCCTTCTGCTTCTCCTTCTGCTTCTCCTTCTGCTGCTCCTTCTGCTTCTGATTCTCCTTCTGCTCTTCCTACTCCTAATCCTATTCTTTCTCCTTTTCCTTCTTCTTCTTCTGCTTCTCGTTCTGCTTCTGCTACTGCTTCTTCTGCTTGTTCTGTTTCTTCTGCTTCAGGTCCTGCTTCTGCTTCTTCAGCTTCTTCTGTTTCTTGTGCTTCTGCTTCTCCTGCTACTGCTTCTTCTCCTTGTCTTTCTGCTTCTCCTTCTGCTTCTGCTTCTCCTTCTGCTCCTTCTCCTTCTCTTTCTTCTTCTTCTTCTTCTTCTTCTTCTTCTTCTTCTTCTTCTTCTTCTTCTTCTTCTTCTTCTTCTTCTTCTTCTCCTTCTTCTTCTTCTTCTTCTTCTTCTTCTTCTTCTTCTTCTTCTTCTTCTTCTTCTTCTTCTTCTTCTTCTTCTTCTTCTTCTTCTTCTTCTTCTTCTTCTTCTTCTTCTTCTTCTTCTTCTTCTTCTGCTTCTCCCGCTTCTGCTTCTTCTGCTTCTCCTTCCTTTCCTCTGCTTCTGCTTCTCCTTCTCCTTCTTCTGCTTCTCTTTCTGCTTCTGCTTCTTCTGATTCTCCAACTAATCCTTCCTCTTTTCCTTCTGTTTCTGCTTCTCTTTCTGCTTCTCCATCTCCTTCTGCTTCACCTTCTGCTGCTCCTTCTCCTTCTTCTGTTTCTCCCTCTGCTTCTGCTTCGCTTCTTAGTTTCTTCTTGTTCTTCTGCTTCTGCTTCTCCTGCTTCTGCTTCTTATGCTTCTACTGCTTCTTCTGTTCTGTTTCTTCTGCTTCTACTTCTCTTTCTGCTTCTGCTCCTCCTGCTTGTTTTTCTGCTTCTTCTGCTGCTTCTTCTACTTCTCATTCTGCTTCTCTTTTTGCTTCTTCTTATGCTTCTTCTTCTTCTGTTTCTCCTGCCTGAATTTCTGGTTCTTCTTCTTCTGCTGCTTCTCCTTCTACTTCTGCTTCTCCTACTGCTTCTGTTTCTGCTTCTTCTGATTCTACTCTTTCGGCTTCTCCTGCTTCTGCTTATTGTGCTTCTCCTGCTTCTTTTTCTGCTTCTCATTCCTCTTCTGCTTCTCCTTCGGCTTCTGCTTATCCTCCGTCTCCTACTTCTGCTTCTCCTTCAGCTTCTGCTTCTTCTGCTTCTCCTGCTTCTCTTTCTGCATCTCCTTCTGCTTGTGCTTGTCCTTATGCTTCTTCTTCTGCTTCTGCTTCTGCTTCTCCTTCTCCTTCTCCTTCTTTTGCTTCTACTTTTGCCTCTGCTTCTTTTGCTTTTCCTGCTTCTCCTTCTGCTTCTGCTTATTCTGCTTCTCCTGCTTCTCCTTCTGCATCTTCTTCTGCTTCTCCTTCTCCTTCTTCTGCTTCTCTTTCTGATTCTCCTTCTGCTTCTGCTTCTTCTGCTTTACCTGCTTCTCTTTCTGCTTCTCCTTCTGCTTCTCCTTCTGTTTCTCCTTCTCCTTCTTGTTCTTCTGCTTTTCCTTCTGCTTCTCCTTCTGCTTCTGCTACAATGGCTACTGATTCTATTCTTCTGTTTCTTCTGCTAATCCTTCTGCTTTTGATTCTCATTCTGCTTCTGCTTCTCCTTCAGCTTCTCATTCTGCTCCTCCAGATTCTGCTTCTTCTGCTTCTCCTGCTTCTCCTTCTGCTTCAGGTTCTGCTTCTGCTTCTTCGGATTCTTATGCTTCTGCTTCTCCTGCTTCTTCTGCTTCCCTCCTTCTCTTTTTGCTTCTCCTTCTGTTTCTGCTTCTCCTTCTGCTTCTGCTTCTTGTCCTTCTCCTGTTTCTTCTGCTTCTGCTTCTCCTGTTTCTGCATCTCCTGCTTCTCCTTATGCTGCTCTTTCTGCTTCTCCTGCTGCTTTTCCTTCTCCTGCTCCTTCTTCTGCTTCTCTTTCTGCTTCTCCTTCTGTTTCTCCTTCTCCTTCTCATTTTTCTGCTTTTCCTTCTGCTTCTCCTCCTGCTACTGCATCTTCTGCTTCTTCTGCTACTGCCTCTGTTTCTTCTGTTACATCTGCTTATACTCCTGCTCTCCTGCTTTAGCATCTCTATCTTCTTCTGCTTCTCCTTCTGCTTCTCCAGATACTGCTTGTTCTGCTTCTCCTGCATCTCCTTCTGCTTCTGCTTCTTCTGCTTCTGCTTCTCTTGCTGCTGCTTCATCTGCTTCTCCTGCTTCTCTTTCTGCTTCTCCTTCTGTTTCTCCTTCACCTTCTCGTTCTTCTACTTATCCTTCTACTTCTCCTTCAGCATCATTCTGCTTCTTCTGA
>NW_012311171.1:0-2354 GCF_000151885.1 Dipodomys ordii | reverse complement strand
ACACAGCGTGGGACAAGCGGGAGACAGCGGGGGACACAGCGAGGACACAGCGGGACTCTGAGGCGACACAGAGGGGACTCAGTGGGGGACACAGCGGGGGACAAAGCGGGACACCATGGGACACAGTGTGACACAGCGGGACACAGCGGGGACACTGCGGGGACACAGCGGGACAAAGCGGGGGACACAGCGGGACACAGCGGGGGACACAGCGGGGGACAGCGGATATAGAGAGGAGACACAGCGAGACACAGCGGTGACACAGCTGGACACAACGGAGTACACAGCGGGTCACAGCGGGCACACAGCGGGTACACAGCGGGACACAGCAAGGACAGAGCAGGTCACAGAGGCGACACAGAGGGGACTAGGCGGGAGACACAGCGGGGGCCAAAGGGGGACACCATGGGACACAGTGTGACACAGTGGGACACAGCCGGGACACTGCGGGGACACAGCGGGACAAAGCAGGGGACACAGCGGGACACAGCGAGACACAGCGGGACACAGCGTGGACACAGCAGTAGACACAGCGGGACACAGCGGGCGATACAGTGGGACACAGCAGGGAACAAAGGGAGGACACAGCGGGACACAGCGTCGATAGAGCGGGGACACAGCGGGACACAGCGGGGGACACAGTGAGGACACAGCCAGACATAGCGGGACACAGCGTCGATACAGCAGGGACACAGCGGAACACAGCGGGGTACACAGCTGGGGACACAACGGCACACAGAGGGGGACACAGCGAGGACACAGCGGGACACAGCGGGACACAGCGTGGACACTGCGGGAACATAGCGGGACACAGCGGGGTACACAGCGGGACACAGCGGGACAGAGCTTGGGACACAGCGCGGACACAGCGGGACACTGCAGGGGACACACCGAGGACAAAGCGGGACACAGCGGGGACACTGCAGGAACATAGGCGGACACAGCGGGACACAGCGGGGGACACAGGGAGGACACAGCGGAACAGAGCGGGACACAGCGGGGGACAAAGCGGGAGACAGCGGGGGACACAGCGAGGACACAGCAGGACACAGCGGCGACATAGATGGGACTCAGCGGGGGACACAGCGGGGGACAAAGTGGGACACCACGGGACACAGTGTGACACAGTGTGACACAGCAGGGACAAAGCAGGGGACACAGCTGGACAAAGCGGGACACAGCGGGGGACACAGCGGGGGACAGCGGAGACAGAGAGGGGACACAGCGGACACAGCGGTGACACAGCTGGACACAACGGAGTACACAGCGGACACAGCGGGCACACAGCGGGCCACAGCGGGCCACAGCAGGGTACACAGCTGGGGACACAACGGGACACAGTTGGGGCACAGTGGGACACAGCAGGACACAGTGGGACACAGCGGGGACAAAGCGTGAGACATAGCGGGGGACACAGGGGGGGACACAGAGGGACACAGCGGGACACAGCGGTGACACAGTGAGGACACAGCGGGAGAAACAGCAGGGGACAGAGCGGGACACAGCGGCGAACACAGAGAGGACTCAGCGGGACACAGTGGGGGACACAGAGAGGACACAGTGGGACACAGCGGGGGACACAGCGAGGACACAGCGGGTGACACAGCAGTACACAGAGGGACACACCGGGACACAGTGGGGGACACAGAGGGGTACACAGTGGAACACAGCGGTGACACAGCAGGGGACACAGCCTGACACAGCGGGGGACCCAGCGGGGGACACAGCGGGACACAGTGTGGGACACAGGGGGAACACAGCGGGCCACAGCGGGGGACACTGCGAGGAAGCATTGGGACACATCGGGGACACAGCAGTACTCAGCGGGGGACACAGCAGTACACAGCGGGACACAACGGGACACAGTGTGGGACACAGAGGGGTACATAGCGGGACAAAGCGTGGAACACAGCGAGGACACAGAGGGACCCAGCGGGACACAGTGTCGATACAGCGGGGACACAGCAGGACACAGAGGGGACACAGCAGTAGACACAGCAGGACTCAGCGGGGGACACAGCGGGACACAGCGGGGAACACAGGGAGGACTCATCGGGACTCAGCGGGACACAGCATCGATATAGCGTGGACACAGCGGGACACAGCGGGGTACACAGCTGGGGACACAACGTAACACAGCGGGGGACACAGCGAGGACACAGCGGGATACAGCGGGACACAGCGTGGACACTGCGGGAACATATCGGGACACAGTGGGGTATACAGCGGGACACAGCGGGACAGAGCTTGGGGACACAGCGCGGACACAGCGGGACACTGTAGGGGACATCTCTGAGGACAAAGCGGGACACAGCGGGGACACTGCAGGAATATATGCGGACACAGCGGGACTC
>NW_012311170.1:0-2354 GCF_000151885.1 Dipodomys ordii | reverse complement strand
CAGCGTGGTACACAGCTGTGGACACAACAGGACACAGTGTGGGCACAGCGGGACACAGCGGGACACAGTGGGACACAGCGGGGACAAAGCATTGGACACAGCGGGGGACAGAGTGGGAGACAGCAGGGGACATAGCGGGGACTCAGCGGGGTCACAGCGGGATACAGGGGGACACAGAGTGACACAGCGGGACACAGCAGAGGACACAGCGGGACACAGCGGAGGACAGAGCGACAACACAACAGGACACAGCGGGGACATAGGGGGACTCAGCAGGGTTACAGCGGGACACAACGGGACACAGCAGGACACAGCGTGACACAGCTGGGACACAGCAGGGACACAGCAGGGACACAGTGGGGGACACAGCGGGACAAAACGGGACACAGCGGGGGACACAGTAGGACAGAGCAGGGGACACAGTGGGGGACAGAGGGGGACACCACGAATAACAGAGCAAGGACACAGCGGGACCCAGCGGGACACAGCCTTGATACAGCGGGATTCACAGCATTACACAGCGGGTTACACAGCTGGGGACACAAAGGGACACAGTGGTGGACACAGCGGGACACAGCAGGACAGAGTGGGACACAGACGGGATAACGCGTGAGACACAGCGGGGGACAGAGCGGGAGACAGCGGGGGACACAGCGAGGACACAGAGGGACACAGCGGGGACACAGCGGGGACTCAGCTGGGGACACAGTGGGGGACAAAGCAGGACACCGCTGACACAGGGGGACACAGCGCGAAACAGCGGTGACCCTGCGGGGACACAGCGGACAGAGTGGGGGACACAGCGGGGGACAGAGCGTGACAGAGCGTGAGACACAGCGAGACACATCAGAGACAAAGCTATACATAGAGGGACACAGCAGGGAAACAGCGGGGGACACAGCGGGACACAGCGGGGAACACAGCGAGGACACAGCGGGGCACAGCGGGACACAGCGTCGATACAGCGAGGACACAGTGGGACACAGCGGGGTACACAGCTGGGGACACAACGGGACACAGCGGGGGACACATTGAGGACACAGCAGGACACAGCGGGGGACACAGGGGGACACAGCGGGACACAGCGGGGGACACAGCGAGTACACATTTGGACACAGCGGGGACACAGCGGGACTCAGCGGGGGACACAGAAGTACACATTGGGACACAGCGGGACACAGCGGGGGACACAGAGGGGTACACAGCGGGACACAGCGAGGACCCAGCGGGACCCAGCGGGACACAGCGTCGTTACAACGGGGACACAGCGGGACAGAGCGGGGTACACAGCTGGGGACACAACGGGGCACAGCGGGGGACACAGCGAGGACACAGTGGGACACAGCGGGACACAGCGGGGACATTGCGGGAACATAGCGGGACACAGCGGGACAAAGTAGGACAAGCTTGTGACCCAGCGGGGACACAGCGGGGGACATAGCTAGGACACAGCGGGACACAGTGGGACACACTGAGGACACAAAGGGGACTCAGAGGGGGAAACAGCGGGGAAAAAAGCGGGACACCATGGGACACAGTGTGACACAGCAGGACACAGAGGGAACACTGCGTCGACACAGCAGGACAAAGCGGGGGACACAGCGGGACACAGCAGGACACAGCGGGGGACACAGCGGGGGACAGTGGAGACAAAGAGAGGACACAGCGGGACACAGCGGTGACACAGCTGGACACAACGGAGTACACAGCGGGACACAGCGGGCACAAAGCCGGGACAGAGCGGGACACAGCTGGACACAGCGGGACATAGCGGGGGACACAGCGGGACACAGAGGGGGACACAGTGAGGACACAGTGGGACACAGCGGTGGACACAGCGAGGACACAGCGGTGACACAGCTGGACACAACGAAGTACACAGCGGGACACAGCGGGCACACAGCGGGGACACAGCGGGACACAGCGGGGAACACAGGGAGGACACAGCATGACCCAGTGGGACACAGCGTCGATACAGCGGGGACACAGCGGGACACAGCGGGGTACACAGCTGTGGACACAACGGGACACAGTGTGGGCACAGCGGGACACAGCGGGACAGAGTGGGACACAGACGGGATAAAGCGTGAGACACAGCCGGGGACACAGGGGGGACACAGCGGGACACAGGGGGGGACACAGCGAGGACACATTGGGACACAGCGGGGACACAGCGGGACTCAGCGGGGGACACAGCAGTACACAGCGGGACACAGCGGGACACAGCGGGTCACAGCAGGGACAGAGCGGGTGACACAGAGGGGTACACAGCGGGACACAGCAGTGGACAAAGCAGGACACAGCGGGGGACACAGCGAGGACACTGCGGGACACTGCGGGAGACACAGCAAGGA
>NW_012311169.1:0-2354 GCF_000151885.1 Dipodomys ordii | reverse complement strand
TCAACACAGCGGGACACAGCGGGACACAGCGGGGGACACAGCGGGACACAGCAGGGTACACAGCAGGGGACACAGCGGGACACAGCGGGACACAGCGGGGGACACAGGGGAGAGAGTACGGGACACAGCGGAGGACACAGCGAGGACATATTGGGACACAGCGGGGACACAGCGACACTCAGCGGGGGACACAGCGGGTGACAAAGCCGGACACCACGGGACACAGTGTGACACAGCAGGACACAGCGGGGACACTGTATGGACACAGGGGAACACACCGAGGGACACAGCGGGACACAGCGGGGGACACAGCGGGGGACAGCAGGGGAGGGAGAGGGGACACAGCGGGACACAGTGGGGACACAGTTGGACACAGCGGGGTACTCAGCAGGACAGAGCGGGCGCACAGCGGGGACACAGCGGGATACAGCGGGACACAGCGGGACACAGCGGGACACAGCGTGGGACACAGCGGGGGACAGAGCGACGACACAGCGGGACACAGCGGGACACAGGGGGACTCAGCAGGGTCACAGCGGGACACAACAGGACACAGCGGGACACAGCGTGACACAGCGGGGACACAGCAGGGACACAGTGGGGGACACAGCGGGACAACACGGGACACAGCATTGGACACAGCAGGACACAGCGGGGGACACAGCGGGGGACAGAGCGGGACACAACAGGGACCACAGAGAGGACACAGCGGGACACAGTGGGGACAAAGCTGGACAAAGCGGGGTATACACAGCGAGACACAGAGGGGCCACAGCGGGGACACACCAGGACAATGAGGGTCACAGCAGGGACACAGCGGGACAAAGCGGGACACATCAGGACACAGCGGGGGACACAGCGGGACACAGCAGGGGACACAGCGAGGACACAGTGGGACACAGCGGGGGACAAAGCGAGGACACAGAGGGACACAGCGGGGGATATAGCGTGACACAGCGGGGACACAGCAGTGGACACAGCGGGACACAGCGGGGAACAGAGCGGGACACAGCGGGACACAGCGTCGAAACAGCGGGGCCACAGTGGGCCACAGCGGGGTACACAGCTGGGGACACAACGGGGCACATCGGGGGACACAGCAAGTACTCAGCAGAACACAGCGTTTGACACAGTGAGGACACAGGGGGACACAGTGGGACACAGCGGGACACAGCTGGACACAGCAGTAGACACAGCGGGACACAGCATGGGACACAGCGGGACACAGCGGGGGACACAGGGAGGACAGAGCGGGACCCAGCGGGACCCAGCGTCGATACAGCGGGGACACAGCGGGACACAGCGAGGTACACAACTGGGGACACAACGGGACACAGCGGGGAACACATGGAGGACATAGCGGGACCCAGCGGGACCCAGCGTCGTTACAGCGGGGACACAGCGGGACACAGCAGGGTGCATAGCTGGGGACACAACGGGACACTGCGGGGGACACAGAGAGTACCCAGCGGGACACAGCGGTACACAGCGGGGACACTGCGGGAACATAGTGGGACACAGCGGGGTACACAGTGGGACACAGCGGGACACAGCGGGGACAAAGCGGCAGACAGCGGGGGACACAGCGAGGACACAGCGGGACACAGCGGCGACACAGAGGGAACTCAGCGGGACAAAGCGGGGGACACAGCGGGACAAAGTGGGACACAGCGGGGGACACAGCGGGGGACAGCGGAGACAGAGAGGGGCCAAAGCAAGACACAGCGGTGACACAGCTGGACACAATGGAGTACACAGCAGGACACAGCCGGGCACACAGCGGGGACACAGCGGGACACAGCAGGGACCGAGCGAGACATAGCGGGACACAGCCGAACACAGCAGGGGGCACAGCGGGACCCAGCGGGGGACCCAGCGAGGACACAGCGGGACACAGCGGGTGACACAGCTGGGGACACAGCGGGACACAGCGGGGAACACAGCAAGGACACAGCGGGACACAACAGGACACAGCGTCCATACAGCGGGGACACATTGTTACACAGCGTGGTACCCAGCTGTGGACACAACGGGACAGAGTGGGGGCACAGCGAGACACAGCAGGACACAGCGAGGTCACAGCGGGACACATTGGTGACACAGCGGGGGACACAGCAGGACACAGCAGGGGACACAGCGCAACACAGCGCGACACAGCGAGGGACACAATGGGGACACAGTGGGACACAGCGTGGACACAGCAGTACACACAGCGGGACATAGCGGGGGACACAGCTGGGGACACAACGGGACACAGCTGGGGACACAGCGAGGACAGAGCGGGAAACAGCGGGACACAGCAGGGACACAGCGTCGATACAGCCGGGACACAGGCGAGACACAGCGGGAACACA
>NW_012311168.1:0-2354 GCF_000151885.1 Dipodomys ordii | reverse complement strand
GTCTGTCTGTCTCTCTCTCTCTCTCTCTCGTTTGAATTCTCTCTCCCGCCCGCCCGCCCGCCCGCACTCCCTCCCTCCTTTTCCTCTCGACTTGCCAGTCAATCCTGGGGCTTGAGCTACTGTACTGGCGCTCCAACACACAACGGTCCCACTCCGAGCCTGCCTGCCTGCCTGCCTGCCTATGCATGGCCCCCATACTCCAACGAGGCACATCATCATCCCCACCCCACCCCTTCTCTGAAAAGAAGGCAGTCTCTCTCGGGGCCAGCGAGCCTGGGCAGGTTTTCTCAGTCAGTCAGTGCGTGGTTTGTTTGTTCTTTTTTTTCCCCCATGCATTTCATGAGAGAAAACTGCAATTCACAAAACCACCACTAGATGGCGCGCGTTCGCCGTCGACAAGGTGGATGGGGCGGCGGGAGGGGCAAAACACGGGTCGGGTCAGTCACTCACTCAGTCAGTAAGTCCTCACCTACCCGGCAGTGGGGAGTGAGAGTTCTGACATACACATACATATAGGTTGTTAGGATTCATTATTATCATCATTTGCTTTTCCTCTGTCGTAGCCATGACGACGGGGAGGGGGGAGGGCGGGGTTTCGACCGCCAGCCGACGTGTTGCGGAGGGGAAGGGTGAGGGGGAGGAGTCGCTCGTTCCCTGGATAGATCCGTCTCCCCTCCTCTCCACCATTCTATCCCTCCCCCGCCCCCCCGCCTTCGGGCTTCCCCGGAGTCCTGCTCCTAATTATCTCTTTAATATCTCTTTATCTTCCAGCCCCTGCTTCCTGACCGGATGGTGATATCTGAAGCACTCAGCGGCAACCAGACAGCCAGAGGGGAACGCGAGCCATCCATGCAGGTGGCGTAACCGTCCATCCTCACCCCCCCCCCCCAGCAGGCGATTACTCGACCACGACCACGACCTCCGACCCCCCCCCCCCGCACCAAAATCCACAACCCTACCCTCGGAACAAAATAAAACAAATTTGCTTGAATCTCACGCTGCCTTTTGTTTGTAATTGACGCAATAGGCGAAGGGGAGGGATCTCATTTCTGGTGCCTGACGGGGGGGGGAGGGGGGAGGGGGCGGGGGAATTGGAGAGGAGAGAAGAGGGTGCAGAGGGCATCTCAGTGTATCTGTGTGTGTGCGTGTGTGCATCTTTGAGGAAACTCAAAGATCGGACGCGACAGAGCATGTATGTAGTCCAGCCGGACCAATTCACCACGTCTCTGTCTCTTGTCTCTCTGTTTCTGTTTCTCTATTTCTCTCTGTGTGTCTCTCTTTGTCTCTGTCTGTCTGTCTCTCTCTCTCTCTCTCTCTCGTTTGAATTCTCTCTCCCGCCCGCCCGCCCGCCCGCACTCCCTCCCTCCTTTTTCTCTCGACTTGCCAGTCAATCCTGGGGCTTGAGCTACTGTACTGGCGCTCCAACACACAACGGTCCCACTCCGAGCCTGCCTGCCTATGCATGGGCCCCATACTCCAACGAGGCACATCATCATCCCCACCCCACCCTTTCTCTGAAAAGAAGGCAGTCTCTCTCGGGGCCAGCCAGCCTGGGCCTGTTTTCTCAGTCAGTCAGTGCGTGGTTTGTTTGTTCTTGTTTTTCCCCCATGCATTTCATGAGAGAAAACTGCAATTCACAAAACCACCACTAGATGGCGCGCGTTCGCCGTCGACAAGGTGGATGGGGCGGCGGGAGGGGCAAAACACGGGTCGGGTCAGTCACTCACTCAGTCAGTCAGTCCTCACCTACCCGGCAGTGGGGAGTGAGAGTTCTGACATACCCATACATATAGGTTGTTATGATTCATTATTATCATCATTTGCTTTTCCTCTGTCGTAGCCATGACGACGGGGAGGGGGGAGGGCGGGGTTTCGACCGCCAGCCGACGTGTTGCGAAGGGGCAGGGGGAGGGGGAGGAGTCGCTCGTTCCCTGGATAGATCCGTCTCCCCTCCTCTCCACCATTCTCTCCCTCCCCCCTCCCCCCCCCCGCCTTCGGGCTTCCCTGGAGTCCTGCTCCTAATAATCTCTTTAATATCTCTTTATCGTCCAGCCCCTGCTTCCTGACCGGATGGTGATATCTGAAGCACTCAACGGCAACCAAACAAGCGTAGGGGAGAGCGAGCCATCCATGGAGGGGGGGGAACCCGTCCATCCTCACCCCCCCTCGGCTGGCGTTTAATCAACCAACACCAGGACTGCGGACCCCCATCCCCCAACCAAAATCCACAAACCCATCTTCTCAAATAAAAGAAACAAAATGCTTGTGTCTCACACCGCCCTTTTATTTATATTGGATGCCAAACCCCAACGGGCGGAAACCTCCATTCGGTCGCCTTACGGGGGAGAGGGAGT
>NW_012311167.1:0-2354 GCF_000151885.1 Dipodomys ordii | reverse complement strand
ACACAGCGCGGGACACAGCGGGACACAGCGTGGTGACACAGCGGGAAATAGCGTGACACAGTTGGGGACACAGTGGTGACACAGTGGGACACAGAGTGGGACACAGCGAGGACACAGCGGGACACAGCGAGATACAGCGTGGGACAAAGAGGGAGACAGCGGGGGACACAGCGAGGAAAAAGCGGGACACAGTGGGGACACAGCGAGACTCAGCGGGGGACACAGCGGGGGACACAGTGGGAGACACAGTGGGACAGAGCAAGGGATACAGCAGGGGACACAGAAGTACACAGCGGGACACAACGGGGGACAGAGGGGGGACACAGCGGGACACAGCTGGGGACAAAGCGGGAGACAGCGGGGGCCACAGCGGGACACAGCGGGGGACACAGTGACGACACAGCGGGACACAGTGGGGGAAAAAGCGGGAGACAGCCAGGGACACAGCGAGGACACAGCCGGTCAAAGCGGGGACACATCGGGGCACACAGTGGGATACAGCGGGACACAGCGGTGGACACAGCGGGACACAGCGGGGGACACAGTGGGACAGAGCAAGGGACACAGCAGAGGACACAGAGGGACACAGCGGGACACAGCGGGGGACACAGAGGGGACACAGCGGGACACAGCGAGGGAAACAGCGAGGACACATTGGGACACAGCGGGGACACAGTGGGACTCAGCGGGGGACACAGCAGTACACAGCGGGACAAAGCAGGACATAGCGGGGCACAGCAAGGACACAGCGGGGTTCAGAGCGGGACACAGCGGGAAACAGCAGGGGACACAGCGCGACACAGCGGGGGACACAAGGGGTACTCAGCGGGACACAGCGGGGGACAAAGCAGGACACTACCGGGGACACAGCGAGGACACTGCGGGACACTGCGGGAGACACAGCGAGGACACATCGGGACACTGCGGAACACAGCGAGACACAGCAGGGACACAGCAGGGGACACAGCGGGACACAGCAGGGGACAAGGGGGACAAAGCGGGACACAGGGGGGACACAGCGACGACAAATCGGGACACAGTGGGGACACAGCGGGACTCAGCAGGGTCACAGCGGGACACAGCGGAACACAGCGGGGGACACAGGGGGTACAAAGCGGGACAGAGCAGGATACACAGCGAGGACACAGCGGGACACAGCGGGGACACAGCGGGACTCAGCGGGGGACACAGCGGGACACAGCGGGGGACACAGTGGGACAGAGCACGGGATACAGCAGGGGACGAAAAGGGACACAGCGGGACACAATGGGGGAGAGAGGGTTGACACAGTGGGACACAGGGGGGGACACAGCGAGGACACAGCAGGGGACACAACGGTGACACAGTGGGACACAGCGTGGGACACAGCGAGGACACAGCGGGACACAGTGGGACACAGCGTGGGACAAAGCGGGAGACAGCGGGGGACATAGCGAGGACACAGCAGGTCACAGCGGGGACACAGTGGGACACAGCGGGGGACACAGTGACGACACAGCGGGACACAGTGGGGGACACAGCAAGGGAAACAGCGGGACACAGCGGGACACAGCGGGACACAGCTGCGGGACACAGCGGGAAACAGCGGGACACAGCGCGGACACAGCGGGACACAGCGTGGGACACAGCGGGAAATAGCGTGACACAGTTGGGGACACAGTGGTGACACAGTGGGACACAGAGTGGGACACAGCGAGGACACAGCGGGACACAGCGAGATACAGCGTGGGACAAAGAGGGAGACAGCGGGGGACACAGCGAGGAAAAAGCGGGACACAGTGGGGACACAGCGAGACTCAGCGGGGGACACAGCGGGGGACACAGTGGGAGACACAGTGGGACAGAGCAAGGGATACAGCAGGGGACACAGAAGTACACAGCGGGACACAACGGGGGACAGAGGGGGGACACAGCGGGACACAGCTGGGGACAAAGCGGGAGACAGCGGGGGCCACAGCGGGACACAGCGGGGGACACAGTGACGACACAGCGGGACACAGTGGGGGACACAGCAAGGGACACAGCGGGACACAGCGGGACATAGAGGGGGACACAGCGGGGGACACAGCGGGACACAGCGGGACACAGAGGGGGACACAGCAGGGGACACAGCAGGACACAGCGCGGGACACAGCGGGGGACACAGCGGGACACAGCGAGACACAGCGGTGGACACAGCAGGACACAGCGGGACACAGCGGGGGACACAGTGGGACAGAGCAGGGGACACAGCAGAGGACACAGCTGGACACAGCGGGGGACACAGGGGGGACACAGCGGGACACAGCGGCGGACACATCGAGGACACATTGGGACACACTGGGGACACAGCCGGACTCAGAGGGGGACACAGC
>NW_012311166.1:0-2354 GCF_000151885.1 Dipodomys ordii | reverse complement strand
CGGGACACAGCGGGACACAACGTGGGACACAGCGGGGACACAGCGGGACACAGCAGGTACCCAGCGGGAAACAGCAGGGGACACAGCGAGACACAGCGGGGGACACAACGGGGACACAGCGGTGTCACAGTGGGGAACACAGCGGGAACACAGCGGGACATAGCGGGACAAAGCGGGGGACACAACAGGACACAGCAGGGGACAAGCGAGGACACAGCGGGACACAGCGGGGACACAGCGGGGACACAGCGGGGAGACAGCAGGGGACACAGCGAGATAGAGCGGGGACACAGAGGGGGACACAGCGGCACTCAGGGGCACACAGAGTTGGACACAGCGGGACACAGCGGGGGATATAGCGGGGACACAGCGGGACAAAGCGGCGGACACAGGGATACACAGCAGGACATAGCGGGGGACACAGTGGGACACAGCGGGGGACACAGAGAGGGACACAGCGGGATACAGCAGGGACACAGCGGGACACAGCGGGAGACAGAGCCGGACACAGCGGGGGACAGAGTGGGGGACAGCGGGGACACAGCGGGACACAGCTGGGGACACAACAGGGACACAACGTGAACACAGCGGGACACAGCGGGAACACAGCAGGGACACAGCGGGTCAGAGCGGAGACAGAGCGGGACACAGCGGGAGACACAGCAGGGAACAGCGGGGACACACCGGGAGACATAGCGGGGGACACAGCGGGAAACAGCAGGGACACAGGGGACACAGCGGGGTACAGCGGGGACACAGCGGGGGACATAATGTGGGGCACAGCAGTGACACAGCGGGACATAGTGGGGACACAGCGGGACACAGCGGGGCCACAGCGGGGAAACACCTTTTTACAATGGGGACACAGCGGGGGACACAGAGGGGACACAGCAGGGACACAGCAGTGACACAGGGGGGACACAGCGGGACTCAACCGGGCCAAAACGTGGGAAACAGTGGGACACAGTGGGAAACACTGCGGGACACAGCGGGACACAGCGGGACACAGCAGGAACACAGTGGGACACACCGGGACACAGCTGGACACATTGGGGATACAGCTGAGACACAGTGGAGACACAGCGAGGGACACAGCGGGACACAGCTGGGACACAGTGGGGGACACAGCGGGGACACAGCGGGACAGAGCGGTGACACAGCAGCGACACAACAGGGGACACAGCGGGACACAACGGGACACATCGGGGACACAGTGGGGGACACAGCGGGGGACACAGCGGGACAGAGCGGTGACACAGCAGGGACACCGCGTGGGACACAGCGGGGACACAGAGGGGACACAGCGAGGACACAGAGGGTCACAGGGGGACACAGCAGGACACAGCGGGACACAGAGGGGCACACAGTGGGACACAGCGGGATACACAGCGAGGACACAGCTGGCCCACTGGGACACAGCGGGAACACAGCTGGACACAGCGGGGTACACAGCGGGTCACAGCGGGGACACAGCAGGACACAGCGGGACACAGTGGGACACAGCGAGAAACAGAGCGGGACATAGTGGAGGAAACAGTGGGACACAGCGGGGAACACAGCGTGACACAGCGTGACACAGCAGGGGACAACGGGGACATAGTGGGACACAGCGGGGAACAGAGCGAGGACACAGCGGTACACAGCGGGACACAGCGGGGATACAATGGGACACAACGGGACACAGCGGGGTACACAGCGGGACACAGCGGGACACAGCGGGGACAGAGCGGGACATAGTGGGGACACAGCAAGGACACAGCGGGACACAGCGGGACACAGCGGGATACAGCGGGGGACACAGCGGGACACAGCGGGGGACACAGCTGGACACATTGGGGTACACAGTGGGGACACAGCTGGCACAGCAGGGTACACAGCGGGACCCAGCGGGACACAGCGAGGACCCAGTGGGACACTGCGGGAGAAACAGCGAGGACACAGCGGGGCACAGTGGAACACAGAGGAACCCAGAGCGACACAGCGGGGGACAAAGCGGGAGTCAGCAGGGGACACAGCGATGAAACAGCAAGTCACAGCCGGGACAGAGCGGGGGACAGAGCGGGGGACACAGCGGGACACATCGGGGACACATAGGGACACCGCGGGGACACAGCGGGACACAGCGGGACATAGTGGGGGACACAGCGGGACACAGCGGGGGACACAGCGAAGACACAGCGGGACAATGCGGGAGACACAGCGAGGACACAACGGAACACAGCGGAACACAGTGGGACACAGCGGGGACACAGCAGGGGACTCGGCAGGACACAGCGGGGGTCACAGCGGGACACAGCGGGGGACACAGGGGGGACAAAGCGGTACACAGCGGGGGACACAGCGGACGCAGCTGA
>NW_012311165.1:0-2354 GCF_000151885.1 Dipodomys ordii | reverse complement strand
CTGTGTCCCCACTGTGTCCCGCTGTGTCCCCGCATTATTGTCGCTGTGTACTGCTGGGTCCCGCTGTGTCCTCGCTGTGTTCCCCGCTGTGTTCCGCAGTGTACCCCTCTGTGTCCCCCTCTGTGTCCCGCTGTGTCCCCCGCTGTTTCCTGCTATGTCCCCCGCTGTGTCCCTGCTGTGTCCCGCTGTGTCCTGCTGTATACTGCTGTGTCCCCAGCTGAGTCCCACTGTGTTCCCGCTGTGTCTCGCTGTGTTCCGACTGTGTCCCCGGCTGTGTCACCTGTGTCATGCTGTGTCCCCCGCTGTGTCTACTGCGGTGTCCCGCTGTGTCCTCGCTGTGTCCCACGTTGTGTTCCTCTGTGTCCTCGCTGTGTCCCCTGCTGTGTCCCGTTGTGTTCCCAGCTGTGTACCCCGCTGTGTCCCGCTGTGTCCCCACTGTGTCGACACTGTGTCCCGCTGGGTCCCGCTGTGTCCTCGCTGTGTCCCCCGCTGGGTCCCGCTGTGTCCCCCGCTGTTTCCTGCTGTGTCTACTGCTGTGTCCCTGCTGTGTCTTGCTGTGTCCCACTATGTCCCGTTGTGTCCTCGCTGTGTCCCACGCTGTGTTCCGCTTTGTCCTCGCTGTGTCCCACGATGTGTCCCTTTGTGTCCTCGCTGTGTTCCCCGCTGTGTCCCGCTGTGTACCTCTCTGGGTCGCCCTCTATGTCCCTCTGTGTCCCCCCTGTGTCCCGCTGTGTCCCGCTGTGTACTGCTGAGTCCCCCTCTGACTCCCGCTGTGTCCCAGCTGTGTCCCACCTGTGTCCCCCGCTGTGTCTGGCTGTGTCCTGCTGTGTCCCCCGCTGTGTCCCCCGCTGTGTCCCGCTGTGTCCCTCGCTGTGTCCCGCTGTGTCCACTGCTGTGTCCCCGTTGTGTCCCGCTGTTTCCCTGCTATGTCCTGCTGTGTCCTCGCTGTTTCCCCTGATGTGTCCCTGCTGTGTCCCCGCTGTGTCCCGCTGTGTACTGTTGTCTCCCCCACTGTTTCCCCCGCTGTGTCCCCCGCTGAGTCCCCTCTGTGTCCCCGCTGTGTCCTGCTGTGTCCTCGCTGTATCCCCTGCTGTGTCCCACTGTGTCCCCCGCTGTGTCCCGCTGTGTCCCACTGTGTACCCCGCTGTGTCCCGCTATGTTCCCGCATTGTCCACACTGTTTCCCACTGTGTCCCGCTGTGTTCCGTGTTGTCCTGCTTTGTCCCTTGCTGTGTCCCCCGCTGAGTCCCCGCTGTGTCCCCGCTGTGTCCCGCTGTGTCCTCCCTGTGTCCCCCGCTGTGTCCCGCTCTGTTCCCCGCTATGTCCCGCTGTGTCCCCGCTGTGTCCCCCGCTGTGTCCCGCTGTGTCTACTGCTGTGTCCCTGCTGTCTCCGGCTGTGTCCCGCTGTGTCCACTGCTGTGTCCCCTTGTGTCCCGCTGTTTCCCTGCTATGTCCTGCTGTGTCCTCGCTGTTTCCCCTGATGTGTCCCTGCTGTGTCCCCGGTGTGTCCTGCTGTGTCCTGCTGTCTCCCCCACTGTGTCCCCTGCTGTGTCCCCACTGTGTCCCCGCTCGCTCTCGCTGGGTCCCCTGCTGTGTCCCCGCTGTGTCCCGCTGTGTCCCGCTGTGTCCCGCTGTGTCCTCGCTGTATCCCCCGCTCGGTCCCGCTGTGTCCTCGCTGTGTCCCCCGCTGTCTCCCGCTTTGTCCCACAATGTGTCCTCCTGTGTCCCGCTGTGTCCTCGCTGTGTACCCCGCTGTGTCCCACTGTATCCCTGCTGTGTCTCGCTGTGTCCCGATGTGTACCCCCTCTGTGTCCCGCTATGTTCCCGCATTGTCCACGCTGTGTCTAGCTGTGTCCCGCTGTGTCCCGCTGTGTCCTCGCTGTGTCCCACGCTGTGTTCCGCTGTGTCCTCGCTGTGTCCCCCGATGTGTCCCTTTGTGTGCCCAGCTGTGTACCCCGCTGTGTCCCTGCTGTATCGATGCTGTGTCCTGCTAGGTCCCACTGTGTCCTCGCTGTGTTCCCAGCTGTGTCCCACTGTGTACCCCTCTGTGACCCCCTCTGTGTCCCGCTGTGTCCCCCGCTGTATTCCGCTGTGTCCTTCTGTGTCCCGCTGTGTACTGCTGTGTCCCCCGCTGAGTCCAGCTGTGTCTCCGCTGTGTCCCGCTGTGTCCCCCGCTGTGTCCCCCACTGTGTCTGGCTGTGTCCCGCTGGGTCCCCTGCTGTGTCTCCGCTGTGTCCCGCTGTGTCCCGCTGTGTCCTGCTGTGTCCTCGCTTTATCCCCCGCTCGGTCCTGCTGTGTCCCGCTGTGTCCCCTGCTTTGTACCGCTGTGTCCCCGCAGTGGTCCCCGCTGTGTCC
>NW_012311164.1:0-2354 GCF_000151885.1 Dipodomys ordii | reverse complement strand
CAGCGAGGACACAGCGGGACATAGTGGGGACACAGAGGGGATTCAGCGGGAGACACCTCGGGGGACAAAGCGGGACGCCACCGGACACAGTGGGACACAGCGGGGACACAGCGGGACAAAGCGGAGGACACAGCTGGACACAGCGGGACACAGCGGGACACTGCATGGGACACAGCGGGACCCAGAGGGGGACACAGAGGGGTACACAGCGGGACACAGCGGGGAACACAGCGAGGACACAGCAGAACACAGCGTCGATACAGCCTGTACACAGAGGGGGACACAGAGGGGTACACAGCGGGACAGAGCGGGGAACACAGCGAGGACACAGCGGGACACAGCGGGACACAGCGTTAAAACATTGGGGACACAGCAGGACACAGCGGGGTACACAGCTGGGGACACAAACGGACACATCGGGGGACACAGCGAGAACACAGCAGAAAACAGTGTGGGACACAGCAAGGACACAGCGGGACACAACAGGACACAGCGGGACACAGCAGGGACACAGCGGGGACACAGGGGGACACAGCGGGGGACAGAGCGAGGACACAGCAGGGACACAGCGGGGGACACAGCGGGACACAGCAGGGGACAGCAGGACACAGCGGGGGACACAGCAGGGGACACAGCTTGACACAAGGGGGAATACAGCGAGGACACAGCAGGACCCAGCAGGACACAGGGTCGATACAGAGGGGTCACAGCGGGACACAGCGGGGTACACAGCTGGGGACACAAAGGGACACAGTGGGGAACAAAGCGGGACACAGCGGGACACAGTTGGAAACAGCGTGGACAAAGCGTGAGACACAGCGGGGGACACAGCGAGACACAGCGGGGGACACAGCGAGGACTCAGCGGGACACAACGGGGGACGCAGCGAGGACACAGCGGGACATAGCGGGGGAAACAGCGGGACACAACAGGGACACAGCAGTGGACACAGTGGGACACAGCACGGGACATAGCGGGACACAGCGGGGACACAGCGGGGGACACAGCAAGGGACAAAGCGGGGAACACAACGAGGACCCAGCGGGACCCAGCAGGACAGAGCGTCGATACAGCGCGGGACAAAGCAGGACACAGAGGGACACAGCGGGACCCAGCGGGACAGAGCGGGACCCAGCAGGGACACAGCAGTAGACACAGCGGGACACAGCGCGGGACAAAGCGGGACACAGTGGGACACAGCGGGTACACAGCAGGACTCAGCGGGGCACACAGCAGTATACAGCGGGACTCAGCGGGACACAGCGGGACACAGTGGGGGACACAGCGGGACACAGAGGGGGACACAGAGGGGTACACAGCGGGACACAGTGGGGAACACAGCGAGAACACAGCGGGACCAAGCAGGACACAGCGTCGATACAGCTGGGACACAGCGTTACACAGCGGGTTACACAGCTGGGGACACAAAGGGACACAGTGGGGGACACAGTGGGACACAGCAGGACACAGTGGGACACAGCGGGGACAAAGCGTGAGACACAGCGGGGGACAGAGCGGGAGACAGCGGGGGACACAGCGAGGACACAGCGGGACACAGCGGGGACACAGCAGGGACTCAGCGGGGGACACAGCGGGGGACAAAGCGGGACGCCAAGGGACACAGTGTGACACAGCGGGACACAGTGGGGTACACAGCTGGGGACACAACGGGAAACAGCGGGGGACACAGTGGGACACAGCGGGACACAGCGGGGACACAGCGGGGACTCAGCGGGGGATACAGCGGGGGACAAAGCGGGACACCACGGAACACAGCGGGACACAGCGGGAAACAGCGATGACCCTGCGGGGACACAGCAGGGGACACAGCGGGACACAGCTGGGGACACAGAGGAACACAGTGGGGGACAGAGCGTGGGACACAGTGAGACACAGCGGGGAGAAAGCTGGACACAGCGGGGTACACAGCGGGACACAGTGGGGACACAGCGGGGACACAGATTGACACAGCGTCTATACAGCGGGGACACAGCAGGACACAGCGGGGTACACAGCTGGGGACACAACCGGACACAGCGGGGGACACAGCGAGGACACAGCGGAACACAGCGTGGGACACAGCGAGGACACAGCGGGACACAGTGGAACACAGCGCGGACAGAGCAGGCACACAGCGGAGGACACAGCGGGACACAACGGGACACAGAGGGGGACACAGCATGACACAGCGGGGACACAGAGGGGACTCAGCGGAGGACACAGCTGGAGACAAAGCCGGACACCACGGGACACAGTGTGACACAGAGGGAAACAGCGGGGACACTGCGGGGACACAGGGGGACACACCGGTGGACACAGCGGGACACAGCAGGACACAGCGGGGGACACAGCAG
>NW_012311163.1:0-2354 GCF_000151885.1 Dipodomys ordii | reverse complement strand
AGAAGGACAAGGAGAAGGAGAAGCAGAAAGAGAAGCCGAACGAGAAGCAGGAGAAGCAGAAGCAGGAGAAGCAGAAAAAGAAGAAACAGAAGAAGGAGAAGAAACAGAAGGAGAAGCAGAAACAGAAGAAAAAGCAGAAAGAGAAGCAGGAGAAGCAGAAGAAGCAGCAGCAGGAGAAGCAAAAGCAGTAGCAGAACCTGAAGCAGAAGGAGAAGCAGGAGAAACAGAATCTGGAGAAGCAGAAGGAGAAGCAGAAGCAGAAAGAGAAGCAAAAGCAGAAGGAGAAGCAGAACTAGAAGCAGAAGAAACAGAAGAAGCAGAGGCAGTAGCAGAAGAAGCAGAAGATGCAGAATCTTAAGGAGAAGCAGAAGGAAAAGCAGAAGAACGAGAAGGTGAAGGAGAAGGAGAAACAGAAGGAGAAGCAGAAAGAGAAGCAGAAGAAGGAGCAGGAGAAGGAGAACCAGAAGGAGAAGCAGAAAGAGCAGCAGAAGGAGGGGCAGGAGATGCAGAAACAGGAGGAGCATAAGCAGAACATACAGGAGAAGGACAAGAAGCAGAAGGAGAAGCAGATACAGAAGGAGAAGCAGAAAGAGAAGGAGGGGAAGCAGAAGAAGCTGAAGCAGGAGAAGCAGAAGCATAAGAATCCGAAGAAGCAGAAGGAGAATCTGAAGCAGAAGGAGAAGCAGGAGAAGCAGAAGAAGCAGAATCTGGAGAAGCAGAAGGAGAAGCAGAAGGAGAAGCAGAAGCAGAAAGAGAATCAAAAGCAGAAGGAGAAGCAGAAGAAACAGAAGAAGTAGAAGCAGTAGCAGTTGTAGCAGAAGCAGAACGAGAAGCAGAAGGAAAAGCAGAAGAACAAGAAGGAGAAGGAGAAACAAAAGGAGAAGCAGTAGGAGAATAAGAAGGAGAAGCAGAAGAAGGAGAAGCAGAAGCAGAAGAAGATGCAGAAGGAGAAGCAGAAGAAGCAGAAGATGAAGGAGAAGCAGAAGTAGGAGAAGGAGAAGGAGGAGAAGCAGAAGCAGAAGGAGAAGCAGAAGCGGAATGAGAAGCAGAAAGAGAAGCAGGAGAAGCACAAGAAGCAGAAGCAGGAGAGGCCGAAAGAGAAGAAGCAGAAGAAGCAGAATCAGAATCAGAAGTAGAAGCAGAAGCAGAAGGAGAAGCAGCAGAAGAAGTAGAATCAGAAATTCAGGCAAGAGAAACAGAAGAAGCAGAAGCAGAAGGCGAAGCAAAAAGAGAAGGAGAAGGAGAAGTAGAAGAAGCAGTAGAAGGAGAAGCAGCAGAAGAAGCAGAAAAACAAGCAGGAGAAGCAGAAGCACAAAGAGAAGTAGAAGCAGAAGAAGCAGAAGCAGAAGAAGAAGCAGTAGAAGCATAAGAAGCAGAAATAGGAGAAGCAGAAGATAAAGAAGAAGCATAAGAAGCAGAAGCAGAGGGAGAAACAGAAGAAGGAGAAAGAGCAGCAGAAGGTGAAGCAGAAGGAGATGCAGAAGCAGAAAGAGAAGCAGAAACAGAAGGAGAAGAAGGAAATTTGGAGAATCAGAAGAAGCAGAAGCAGAAGCAGAAAGAGAAGGAGAAGAAGGAGAAGGAGAAGCAGAATGAGAAGGACAAGCAGGAGAAGCAGAAGAAGCAGAAGCGGGAGAAGCAGAAGAAGAAGAAACAGAAGAAAGAGAAGGAGCAGAAGGAGAAGCAGAAGCAGAAGGAGAAGCAGAAAGAGAAGCAGAAGAAGCAGTAGCAGGAGAAGCAGAAGCAGAAAGAGAAGCGGGAAAAGCAGAAGAAGCAGAAGAAGGAGAAGCAGAAGCAGAAGAAACAGGAGAAGGACAAGAAGCAGAAGCAGAAGGAGAAGCAGAAACAGAAGGAGAAGCAGAAAGAGGAGGGGAAGCAGAAGAAGCAGAAGCAGGAGAAGCAGAAGCATAAGAATCCGAAGAACCTGAAGCAAAAGCGGAAGCAGGAGAAGCAGAAGAAGCAGAATCTGGAGAAGCTGAATGAGAAGCTGAAGGAGAAGCAGAAGCTGAAAGAGAATCAAAACAGAAGGAGACGCAGAAGAAACAGAAGAAGCAGTAGCAGTTGCAGCAGAAGCAGAAGGAGAAGCAGAAAGAAAAGCAGAAGAACGAGAAAGAGAAGGAGAAACAGAAGGAGAAGCAGAAGAAGCAGAAGGAGAAGCAGAAGCAGAAGAAGCAGAAGGAGAAGCAGAAGGAGAAACAGAAGCAGAAGAAGCAGCAGAAGGAGAAGCAGAAGCAGAAGAAGATGCAGAAGGAGAAGCAGGAGAAGCAGAAGAAGCAGAAGCAGAAGGAGAAGTAGAAGTAGGAGAAGGAAGAGCCGCAGAAGAAGAAGAAGAAGTAGAATATGAGAAGAAGAAGAGA
>NW_012311162.1:0-2354 GCF_000151885.1 Dipodomys ordii | reverse complement strand
AGAGAGAGAGAGCTGAGAGAGAGAGCAGAGAGAGAGAGAGAAGAGATGCAGAGATGAGAGAGAGAGAGAGAGAGAGAGAGAGAGAGAAGAAGAGAGAAGAGAGATGATGAGAGAGAGAGAGAGCATAAGGAGAAGCATAAGGAGAAGCAGTAGAAGCAGAAGAAGCAGAAGCAGGAGAAGCAGAAGCAGAAGAAAAAGAATAAGCAAAAGAAGCAGAAGCACTGGGAGAAGCAGAAGAAGGAGAAGGAGTAGGAGCAGCAGAAGGAGAAGCAGAAGCAGAAAGAAAAGCAGAAACAGAAGGAGAACAAGAAGGAGAAGCAGGAGAATCAGAAGAAGCAGAAGTAGAAGCAGAAGAAGCAGCAGCAGCAGAAGAAGAAGAAGAAGAAGAAGAAGAAGAAGAAGCAGAAGCAGGAGAAGCAGAACCAGAAGAAAAAGAAGAAGCATAAGAAGCAGAAGCAGAGGGAGAAGCAGAAGAAGGAGAAGGAGCAGCAGAAGGAGAAGCAGAAGGAGAATCAGGAGGAGAAGCAGAAGAAGGAGAAGCAGAAGCAGAAGAAGATGCAGAAGGAGAAGCAGGAGAAGCAGAAGAAGCAGAAGCAGAAGGGGAAGCAGAAGTAGGAGAAGGAGAAGGAGAAGGAAGGGCCGCAGAATCAATAGGAGAGGCAGAAGGAGAAGCAGAAGCAGAAAGAGAAGCAGAAAGAGAAGCAGTAGAAGCAGAAGAAGCAGGAAAAGCAGAAGTAGAAGAAAGAGGAGAAGAAGAAGAAGAAGAAGAAGAAGAAGAAGAAGAAGAAGAAGAAGAAGAAGAAGAAGAAGGAGAAGCATAAGGAGAAGCAGTAGAAGCAGAAGAAGCAGAAGCAGGAGATGCAGAAGAAAAAGAATAAGCAAAAGAAGCAGAAGCAGAAGCAGTGGGAGAAGCAGAAGAAGGAGAAGGAGAAGGAGCAGCAGAAGGAGAAGCAGAAGCAGAAAGAGAAGCAGAAACAGGAGAACAAGAAGGAGAAGCAGGAGAATCAGAAGAAGCAGAAGTAGAAGCAGAAAGAGGAGAAGAAGGAGAAGCAGAAGTAGAAGCAGAAGAAACAGAAGAAGAAGCAGAAGAAACAGACGCAAAAGAAACAGAAGAAGGAGAAGAGCAGAAGCAGAAGCAGAAGGAGAAGCAGAAGCGAAGGAGAAGCAGAAAGAGAAGCAGGAGAAGCAGAAGAAGCAGGAGAAGCAGAAGAAACAGGAGAAGCCGAAGAAGCAGAAGCAGAATCTGAAGCAGAAGGAGAAACAGAAGAAGCACAATCTGAAGCAGAAGCAGAAGAAACAGTAATAGTATAATAAGCAGAAGCAGAAGCAGCAAGAGAAGCAGAAGAAGAAGAAGTCGGAGAAGGCGAGAGAGAAGGATTAGGAGTAGGAGAAGCAAAAGGATAAGCAGAAGCAGAAAGAGACGCAGAAGGAAAAGCAGCACGAGAAGTAGGAGAAGCAGGAGAAGCGGAAGCAGGAGAAGCAGGAGAAGCAGAAGAAACAGAAGACGAAGAAGCAGAATGAGAAGCAGAAAGAGAAATTGAAACAGAAGCAGAAGGAGAAGCAGAAGAAGGAGAAGGAGAAGCAGAAAGAGAAGCAGAAAGAGAAGCACAACGAGAAGCAGGAGAAGCAGAAGCAGGAGAAGCAGAAGCAGAAGAAACATAAGAAGGAGAAGAAGCAGAAGCAGAAGGAGAAGCAGAAACAGAAGGAAAAGCAGAAATAGAAGCAGGAGCAGCAGAAGAAGCAGCAACAGGAGAAGCAGAAGCAGAAGAAGCCGAAGAAGCAGAAGCAGAAACTGAAGCATAAGGAGATACAGGAGAAGCAGAAGAAGCAGAATCTGGAGAAGCAGAAGGAGAAGCAGAAGCAGAAAGAGAAGCAAAAGCAGAAGGAGAAGCAGAAGAAACAGAAGAAACCGAGGCAGTAGCAGAAGAAGCAGAAGATGCAGAAGCAGAAGGAGAAGCAGAAGGAAAAGCAGAAGAACGAGAAGGAGAAGGAGAAACAGAAGGAGAAGCAGAAAGAGAAGCAGAAGAAGGAGCAGGAGAAGGAAAAGCAGCAGGAGAAGCAGAAAGAGCAGCATAAGGAGAAGCAGGAGATGCAGAAACAGGAGAAGTAGAAGCAGAAGAAACAGAAGAAGGACAAGAAGCAGAAGCAGAAGGAGAAGCAGAAACAGAAGGAGAAGCAGAAAGAGAAGGAGGGGAAGCAGAAGAAGCAGAAGGAGGAGAAGCAGAAGCATAAGAATCCGAAGAAGCAGAAGCAGAACCTGAAGCAGAAGGAGAAGCTGGAAAAGCAGAAGAAGCAGAATCTGGAGAAGCAGAATGAGAAGCAGAAGGAGAAGCAGAAGCAGAAAGAGAATCAAA
>NW_012311161.1:0-2355 GCF_000151885.1 Dipodomys ordii | reverse complement strand
GCAGAAGCAGAGGGAGAAACAGAAGAAGGAGAAGGAGCAGCAGAAGGTGAAGCAGAAGGAGATGGAGAAGCAGAAAGAGAAGCAGAAACAGAAGGAGAAGAAGAAGGATTAGTTGGAGATTCAGAAGAAGCAGAAGCAGAAAGAGAAGCAGAAGAAGGAGAAGGAGAAGCAGAAGCTGAAGAAGCAGAAGAAGCAGAAGCAGAAGAAGAAGAAGAAGAAGAAGAAGAAGAAGAAGAAGAAGAAGAAGAAGAAGAAGAAGAAGAAGAAGAAGAAGAAGAAGAAGAAGAAGAAGAAGAAGAAGAAGAAGAAGAAGAAGAAGAAGAAGGAGAAGAAGGAGAAGAAGAAGAAGAAGAAGAAGAAGAAGAAGAAGAAGAAGAAGAAGAAGAAGAAGAAGAAGAAGAAGAAGAAGAAGAAGAAAGAGAAGAAGGAGAAGGAGCAGAAGGAGAAGCAGAAGCAGAAAGAGAAGCAAAAGCAGAAGGAGAAGCAGAAGGAGAAGTAGAAGAAACAGAAGAAACAGAAAGAGTAGCAGTAGAAGCTGAAGATGTAGAAGCAGAAAAAGAAGCACAATAAATAGCAGAAGAATGAGAAGGAGAAGGAGAAACAGAAGGAGGAGCAGAAGGAGAAGCAGAAAGAGAATCGGGAAAAGCAGAAGAAACAGAAGCAGACGGGGAAGTAGAAGCAGAAGAAGAATCACAAGGAAAAGCACAAGCAGAATGAGATGCAGAAGGAGAAGCAGGAGAAGGAGAAGAAGCAGAAGCAGAAGGAGAACTAAAGAGAAGAAGCAGAAGCAGAAGAAGCAGAAGTAGAAAGAGAAGCCGACGAAGAGAAGCCGAACGAGAAGCAGGAGAAGCAGAAGAAGCAGAAGCGGGAGAGGCAGAAGAAGAAGAAACAGAAGAAGGAGAAGGAGGAGAAGCAGAAGGAGAAGCACAAGGAGAAGCAGAAAAAGAAGGAGAAGCAGAAAGAGAAGGAGGAGAAGCAGAAGAAGCAGAAGCAGGAGAAGCAGAAGGATAAGAATCCGAAGAAGCAGAAGCAGAACCTGAAGCAGAAGGAGAAGCAGGAGAAGCAGAAGAAGCAGTATCTGGAGAAGCAGAATGACAAGCTGAAGGAGAAGCAGAAGCAGAAAGAGAATCAAAACAGAAGGAGAAGCAGAAGAAACAGAAGAAGCAGAAGCAGTAGCAGTTACAGCAGAAGGAGAAGCAGAAGGAAAAGCAGGAGAACAAGAAGGAGAAAGAGAAACAGAAGCAGAAGGAGAAGGAGAATCAGAAGGAGAAGCAGAAGAAGCAGAAGGAGAAACAGAAAGAGAAACAGAAGCAGAAGAAGCAGCACAAGGAGAAGCAGAAGCAGAAGAAGATGCATAACGAGAAGCAGGAGAAGCAGAAGAAGCAGAAGAAGAAGGAGAAGTAGAAGTAGGAGAAGGAGAAGGAAGAGTTGTAGAAGTAATAGGAGAAGTAGAAGGAGAAGTAGAAGTAGAATGAGAAGAAGAAAGAGAAGGAGTAGAAGTAGAAGAAGCAGGAAAAGAAGAAGCAGAATAAAGAGGAGAAAAAGAAGAAGAAGAAGAAGAAGAAGAAGAAGAAGAAGAAGAAGAAGAAGAAGAAGAAGAAGAAGAAGAAGAAGAAGAAGAAGAAGAAGAAGAAGAAGAAGAAGAAGAAGAAGAAGAAGAAGAAGGAGAAGCATAAGGAGAAGCATAAGGAGAAGAAGTAGAAGCAGATGGAGCAGAAGCAGGAGAAGCAGAAGCAGTAGAAAAAGAATAAGCATAAGAAGAAGAATCAGAGGGAGAAGCAGAAGAAGGAGAAGGAGCAGCAGAAAGAGAAGTAGAAGGAGAATCAGAAGGAGTAGCAGAAGCAGAAGAAGCAGCAGAAGGAGAAGCAGAAGCAGAAGATGCAGAACGAGAAGCAGGAGAAGCAGAAGAAGCAGAAGCGGAAGGAGAAGCAGAAGAAGGAGAAGGAGAAGGAGAAGGAAGGGCAGCAGAAGCAATAGGAGAAGCAGAAGGAGAAGCAGAAAGAGAAGCAGTAGAAGCAGAAGAAGCAGGAAAAGCAGAAGGAGAAGAAAGAGAAGAAGAAGAAGAAGAAGAAGAAGAAGAAGAAGAAGAAGAAGAAGAAGAAGAAGAAGAAGAAGAAGAAGAAGAAGAAGAAAAAGAAGAAGAAGAAGAAGAAGAAGAAGAAGAAGAAGAAGAAGAAGAAGAAGAAGAAGAAGAAGAAGAAGAAGAAGAAGAAGATGAGGATGACGACGATGATGATGACGAGAGAGAGAGAGAGAGAGATGAGAGAGAGAGAGAGAGGAGAGAGATAAGCAGCAGCATAAGGAGAGCATAGGAGAGCATAGGAGAGCAGTAGAAGCAGAGCAGGAGAGCAGAGC
>NW_012311160.1:0-2355 GCF_000151885.1 Dipodomys ordii | reverse complement strand
GTCCCGCTGTGGCCCCGCTGTGTCCCTGCTGTGTTCCACTCTCTCCCGCTGTGTGCAGCTCTGTGTCCCCCGCTGTGTCCCCCGTTGTGTCCCCCTGTATCCCGGTTTGTCCCGCTTTGTCCCCCGCTGTGTCCCACTGTTTCCCACTGTGCCCCTGCTGTGTCCCTGCTGTGTCCCGCTGTGTAACACGCTGTGTCCCACTGTGTCCCGCTGTGTGCTCCCTTTGTTCCCATCTGTGTCCTGCTGTGTCCCCTGCTGTGTCTCCGCTGTGTCCCACAGTGTCCCGCTGTGTCCCTTTGTGTACCCCAATGTGTCCCGCTGTGTCACCCGTTGTGTCCCCCACTGTGTCCATCGCTGTGTCCCCGCTGTGTCCCCTGCAGTGCCCCGCTGTGTCCCTGGCTGTGTCCCTGCTGTGACCCGCTGTGTCCATGCTGTGTCCCGCTGTGTCCCACTGTGTCCCGCTGTGTCCCGCTGTGTCCCCGATGTCCCCCGCTGTGTCCCGTTGTGTCCCTGCTGTGTCCCAGTTGTGTCCCCGCTGTGTCCCCGGTGCGTCCCGCTGTGTCCCCGCTGTGTCCCCGCTGTGTCCTGCTGTGTCCCCGCTGTCCCCCGCTGTGTCCTGCTGTGTCCCTGCTGTCCCCAGGGGTGTCCCCGCTGTCCTCCGCTGTATCCCCCTCTGTGTCCAGCTGTGTCCCGTTTTGTCCGGCTGTGTCCCGCTGTGTCCCCCCTGTGTCGCCACTGTGTCCTCGCTGTGTCCCCCGCTGTGTCTCGCTGTGTCCCCCCTGTGTCTCCGCTGTCCCCCGCTGTGTCCTGGTGTGTCCCCGCTGTGTCATCGCTGTCACCCCCTGTGTCCCCCGCTGTGTCACCCGCTGTGTCCCCCGCTGTGTCCCCGCTGTGTCCTCCTGTGTCCCGCTGTGTTCTTGCTGTGACCCCCGCTGTGTCCCGGTGTGTCCCCCGCTGTGTCCTGCTGTTTCCCGCTGTGTCCCGCTGTGTCCTGCTTCGTCGGCCTGTGTCCCCCGCTGTGTCCCCCTGTGTCCCCGCTGTGTCCCGCTGTGTCACGCTGCGTCCTCGCTGTGTTCCACTGTGTCCCCCACTGTGTCCCTTTGTGACCCCCGCTGTGTCCCACACTGTGTCCCGCTGTGTGCCCCGCTGTGTCCCGCTGTGTCCCGCTGTGTCCCCGCTGTCTGCCGGTGTGTCACCGCTGTCCCCCGCTGTATCCCCCGCTGTGTCCCGCTGTGTCCTCTCTGTGTCCCGCTGTGTCCCCCCTTTGGGTCCGCTTTGTCCCGCTTTGTCCCTGGTGTGTCCTCGCTGTGTAACCGCTGAGTCCCTCTGTGTCCCCGCTGTGTCCCACTGTGTCCCCACTGTGTCCCTGCTGTGTCCCCGCTGTGTCCTCCTGTGTCCCACTGTGTCCTGGCTGTGTCCTTCTGTATCCCGCTGTGTCCCCCACTGTGTCCCCCACTATTTCCCCACTGTGACCCGCTGTGTCCTTGCTGTGTCCTCAGCTGTTTCCCGCTGTGTCCCCCTCTGTGTCCCGCTGTCTCCTGCTGTGTCCCGCTGTGTCCTGCTGTGTCCTGCTGTGTCCCCCGCTGTGTCCCGCTGTGTCCCCGCTGTGTCCCCGCTGGGTCCCGCTGTGTCCCTCTGTGTCCCCGCTGTTTCCCTGCTGTGTTCCGCTGTGTCCCTGGTGTGTCCTGGCTGTGTAACCTCTATGTCCCTCTGTGTCCCCGCTGTGTCCCACTGTGTCCGGCAGTGTCACCCTATGTCCCCGCTGTGTCCTCACTGTGTCCTTCTGTATCCCGCTGTGTCCTCCGCTGTGTCCCCCACTATTTCCCCGCTGTGTCCCGCTGTGTCCCGCAATGTCCCTGCTGTGTCCTCACTTTATCCGCAACTGTGTCCCGCTGTGTCCCCCGCTGTGTCCCCCACTGTTTTCCCTGCTGTGTCCCGCTGTGTCCTCGCTGTGTCCTTCTGTATCCCACTGTGTCCCCCCCGTGTCCCCCACTATTTCCCCGCTGCAATCACTGTGTCCAAGCTGTGTCCCCCGGTGTGTCCCGTTGTGTCCTGCTGTGTCCCCCGCTGTGTTCCCCGCTGTGTCCCACTGTGTCCTCTCTGTGTACCCGGTGTGTCCCGCTGTGTCGCGCTGTGTCCCGCCGTGTTCTGCCATGTCCGCCTGTGTGTCCCCAGCTGAGTCCCGCTGTGTCCCTGCAGTGTCCCTGCTGGGTCCCGCTGTGTCTCGCTGAGTCCCCGCTGTGTCCCCGATGAGTCCCGCGGAGTCTCTGGCGCGTCCTCGCTAAGTAATAGCTAAGTCCCTGAAAGTCCCCGATGTGTTCCACTGTGTCCCGCAGTGTCCTCCCATGTCCCCAC
>NW_012311159.1:0-2355 GCF_000151885.1 Dipodomys ordii | reverse complement strand
TCACTGGGTCGACCGCTGTGTCCCGCTGTTTCCACCGCTGTGTCCCGCTGTGTCCTCTGCTTCTCCCCCTGTGTCCACCGCTATGTCCCACTGTTTCCCCCGCTGTGTCCCGCTGTGTCCTCGCTGTGTCCCCCGCTGTCTCCCGCTCTGTCCCCCGCTGTGTCTCACGCTTTGTCCCCGCTGTGTCCCACTGTGTTCCGCTGTGTCCCGCTGTGCCCCCACTGTGTCCCGTTGTGTCCACAGCTGTGTACCATGCTGTGTAACGCTGTATCCCCGCTGTATCGACGCTGTGTCCCGCTGTGTCCCTCAGTGTCCCCCGCTATGTCCCCCGCTGTGTCCTCGCTGTGTTCCCCGCTGTGTCCCGCTGTGTCCTTGCTGGGTCCCCCGCTGGGTCCCGCTGGGTCCCCCGCTGTGTCCCGCTGTGTCCTGCTCTGTCCCTGCTGTGTCCCGCTGTGTCCTGCTGTGTTCTCGCTGTGTCCCCCACTGTCTCCCGCTCTGTCCCTCGCTGTGTCTCACGATTTGTCCTCGCTGTGTCCCACTGTGTCCCGCTCTGCCCCCACTGTGTCCCGTTGTGTCCACAGATGTGAACCACACTTTGTAATGCTGTATCCCCGCTGTATCGACGCTGTGTCCCGCTGGGTCCCGCTGTGTCCTCGCTGTGTGCCCCGCTGTGTCCCGCAGTGTCCCCCGCTGTGTCCCCCACTGTGTCCTCGCTGTGTCCCCCACTGTGTCCCGCTGTGTCCTCGCTGGGTCCTCCGCTTTGTCCCGCTGTGTCCCCCGCTGTGTCCCGCTGTGTCCCGCTCTGTCCCGCTCTGTCCCTGCTGTGTCCCGCTGTGTACTGCTGTGTCCTCACTGTGTCCCCCGCTGTCTCCCGCTCTGTCCCCCGCTGTGTCTCACGATTTGTCCTCGCTGTGTCCCACTGTGTCCCGCTCTGTCCCGCTGTGCCCCCACTGCGTCACGTTGTGTCCACAGATGTGTACCACGTTGTGTAAGTCTGTATCCCAGCTGTATCGACGCTGGGTCCCGCTGGGTCCTGCTGGGTCCTCGCTGGGTCCACCGCTGTGTCCCGCTGTTTCCACCGCTGTGTCCCCCGCTCTCTCCCCCAGTGTCCACCGCTGTGTCCCGCTGTTTCCCCCGCTGTGTCCCGCTGTGTCCTCGCTGTGTCCCCCGCTGTCTCCCGCTCTGTCCACCGCTGTGTCTCACGCTTTGTCCCCGCTGTGTCCCACTGTGTTCTGCTGTGTCCCGCTGTGCCCCACTGTGTCCCGTTGTGTCCACAGCTGTGTACCAGGCTGTGTAACGCTGTGTCCCCGCAGTATCGACGCTGTATCCCGCTGAGTCCCGCTGTGTCCTCGCTGTGTTCATGGCTTGGTCCCGCAGTGTCCCCCGCTGTGTCTCCCGCTGTGTCCTCGCTGTGTTCCCCGCTGTGTCCCGCTGTGTCCTTGCTGGGTCCCCCACTGTGTCCCGCTGTGTCCCTCGCTGTGTCCCGCTGTGTCCCGCTCTGTCCCTGCTGTGTCCCGCTGTGTCCTGCTGTATCCTCGCTGTGTCCCCCGCTGTGTCCCGCTGTGTCCTCGCTGGGTCCTCCGCTGTGTCCCGCTGTGTCCTCACTGGGTACCCAGCTTTGTCCCGCTGTGTCCTCGCTGGGTCCCCCGCTGTGTCCCGCTGTGTCCTCCCTGTGTCCCCCGCTGTGTCCCGCTGTGTCCTCGCTGGGTCCCCCGCTGTGTCCCGCTGTGTCCCGCTCTGTCCTTGCTGTGCTCTGTCCCCCGCTTTGTCTCACGATTTGTCCTCGATGTGTCCCACTGTGTCCCGCTGTGTCCCGCTGTGCCCCCACTGTGTCCCGTTATGTACCACGCTGTGTAACGCTGTATCCCCGCTGTATCGACGCTGTGTCCCGCTGTGTCCTTGCTGTATTCCCTGCTGTGTCCCGCTGTGTCCCGCTCTGTCCCTGCTGTGTGCCGCTGTGCCCTGCTGTGTCATCCCTGTGTCCCCCGCTGTCTCCCGCTCTTTCCCCCGCTGTATCTCACGATTTGTCTTCGCTTTGTTCCACTGTGTCCCGCTGTGTCCCGCTGTGCCCCCACTGTGTCCCCTTGTGTCCACAGATGTGTACCACACTGTGTAACGCTGTATCCCCGCTGTATCGACGCTGTGTCCCGCTGGGTCCCGCTGTGTCCTCGCTGTGTTCCCTGCTGTGTCCCGCTGTGTCCCCCTGTGTGTCCCCCGCTGTTTTCCTGTCTGTGTCCCCCGCTGTGTCCTGCTGTGTCCTCGCTGGGCCACCTGCTGTTTCCCGCTGGGTACCCTGCGGTGTCACGCTGTGTCCCCTGCTGTGTACCCTGCTTTGTCCCGCTGTGTCGCGCTCTG
>NW_012311158.1:0-2355 GCF_000151885.1 Dipodomys ordii | reverse complement strand
GCTTCTGCTTCTTCTGCTTCTCCTGCTTCTCGTTCTGCATCTTTTTCTGCTTCTGCTTCTCCTTCTGCTGCTTCTTCTGCTTCTGCTACTCCTTCTTCTGCTTCTCCTTCTGATTCTCCTTCTACTTCTCTTTTTGCTGCTCCTTCTCCTTCTTCTGCTTCTCCCTCTGATCCTTCTTCTTATGCTTATTCTTTTTCTTCTGCTTCTGCTTCTCCTGCTTCTGCTTCTTCTTCTTCTGCTTCTTCTCCTTATGCTTCTCCTTCTTCTTCTTCTTCTTCTTCTTCTTCTTCTTCTTCTTCTTCTTCTTCTTCTTCTTCTTCTTCTTCTTCTTCTTCTTCTCTTTCTTCTGCTTCTTCTTTTCCTGCTTCTTCTGATTCTACTGCTTCTCTTGCTGCTTCTCATTCTGCTTCTGCTACTCCTTCTGCTTCTCCTATTGCTTCTGCGGCTCTTCCTTCTCCTTATCCTACTTCTCCTTCTCCTTCTGCTTCTGCTTCTTCTGCTTCTCCTGCTTCTCCTTATGCATCTTCTTCTGCTTCTTCTTCTCCTTCTGCTGCTTCTTCTGCTTCTGTTTCTCCTTCTGCTTCTCCTTCTGCTTCTTCTGCTTCTCCTTCTGATTCTCCTTCTCCTTTTCCTTCTGTTTCTCCTTCTCCTTCTCGTTCTTCGGCTTTTCCTTATGCTTCTCCTTCTGCTTCTGCTGCAATTGCTACTGCTTCTGCTTCTTCTGTTTCTTCTGCTTCTCCTTCTGCTTTTGATTCTCTTTCTGCTTCTGCTTCTACTTCTGCTTCTCATTCTGCTACTCCAGATTCTGCTTCTTCTCCTTCTCCTGCTTCTCCTTCTGCTTCAGGTTCTGCTTCTGCTTCTTCGGAATCTTATGCTTCTGCTACTCCTGCTTCTGCTTCTTCTGCTTCCCCTCTTTCTCTTTCTTCTTCTCCTTCTGTTTCTGCTTCTCCTTCTGCTTCTGCTTCTTGTCCTTCTCCTGTTTTCTGCTTCTGCTTCTCCTGCTTCTGCTTCTTCTGCTTTTCCTGCTTCTCTTTCTGATTCTCCTTCTGCTTCTCCTTCTGCTCCTTCTCCTTCTTCTTCTTCTTCTTCTGCTTCTCCAGCTTCTGCTTGTTCTGCTTCCCCTGCTTCTCATTCTTCTTCTCTTCGTCGGCTTCTCTTTCTATTTCTGCTTCTGCTTCTTCTGAATCTTCTCTTTCTTCTTCTCTTCTCCTTCTGTTCTCTGCTTCTCCTGATTCTCCTTCTGCATCTCCTTCTGCTTGCCCTTTTCGTCTGCTTCATCTTCTGCTTCTGCTTCTCCTTCTCCTTCTTCTGCTTCTCCGTCTGCTTCTGCTTCTTCTTCTTTTCCTGCTTCTCCTTCTGCTTCTCCTTCTGTTTCTCCTTCTTGTTCTTCTGCTTTTCCTTCTGCTTCTCCTTCTGCTTCTGCTACAATGGCTACTGATTCTATTCTTCTGTTTCTTCTGCTAATCCTTCTGCTTTTGATTCTCATTCTGCTTCTGCTTCTCCTTCAGCTTCTCATTCTTCTTCTCCAGATTCTTCTTCTTCTGCTTCTCCAGCTTCTCCTTCTGCTTCAGGTTCTCCTTTTGCTTCTTCGGCTTCTTCTGCTTCTATTTCTGCTTCTCCTTCTGTTTCTGCTTCTCTTTCTGCTTCTGCTTGTTCTCCTTCTTCTATTTCTTCTGATTCTGCTTCTCCTGCTTCTGCTTCTCCTGCTTCTCCTTCTGTTTCTCTTTATCCTTCTCCTTCTTCTTCTCCTTCTTCTGCTTCTACTACTGCTTCTGCTTCTGCTTCTCCTTCTGCATCTTCTTCTGTTTCAATTTCTCCTTCTTCTGCCTTTCATTATGCTTCCGATTTTCCTGCTTCTGCTCCTTCTGCTTCTCCTGCTTCTCCTTCTCCTTCTCTTTCTGCTTCTGCTTATCCTTCTGTTTCTCCTACGCCTAATCCTTCTCTTTCTCCTTCTTCTTCTTCTGCTTCTCCTGCTGCTTCTTCTTCTGCTTCTTCTGCTTTTTCTGTTTCTTCTTCTTCTACTTCAGCTTCTGCTTCTTCTGCTTCTCCTTCTGCTTCTGCTTCTCCTTCTGCTTCTGCTTCTGCTCTTCTCCTTCTTCTGTTTCTTCTTCTTCTGCTTCTCCTACTTCTCCTTCTGCTTCTCCGTCTCATTCTCCTTCTCCTTCAATTTCTCCTTCTTGTGCTTCTCATTCTTCTTCTGCTTCTGCTTCTCCTGCTTCTGCTTCTTCTGTTTCTCCTTCTGCTTCTCCTTCTGCTTCTCTTTCTGCTTCGTATTCTTCTTCTACTCCTCGTACTCCTAAACCTTCTCTTTCTCCTTCTTCTTCTTCTGCTTCTCGTTCTGCTTCTGCTTCTTTG
>NW_012311157.1:0-2355 GCF_000151885.1 Dipodomys ordii | reverse complement strand
AGCAGAAGCAGGAGAAGCAGAAGCATAAGAATCCGAAGAAGCAGATTGTTTTGAACCTGAAGCAGAAGGAGAAGCAGGAGAAGCAGAAGAAGCAGAATCTGGAGAAGCAGAATGAGAAGCAGAAGGAGAAGCAGAAGGGGAAAGAGAATCAAAAGCAGAAGGAGAAGCAGAAGAAAGAGAAGAAGCAGAAGCAGAAGCAGTAGGAGCAGAAGTAGAAGGAGAAGCAGAAGGAAAAGCAGAAAAACGAGAAGGAGAAGGAAAAACAGAAGCAGAAGGAGAATCAGAAGGAGAAGCAGAAGAAGCAGAAGGAGAATCGAAGGAGAAGCAGAAGCAGAAGAAGAATCGTAAGGACAAGCACAAGCAGAAGGAGATGCAGAAGGAGAAGCAGGAGAAGCAGAAGAAGGAGAAGAAGAAATAGAAGTAGGAGAAGGAGAAGGAAGAGCAGCAGAAGCAATAGGAGAAGCAGAAGGAGAAACAAAAGCAGAATGAGAAGCAGAAAGAGAAGCAGTACAAGCAGAAGAAGCAGAAAAAGCAGAAGCAGAAGAAAGAGAAGAAGAAGAAGAAGAAGACGAAGAAGAAGAAGAAGCATAAGGAGAAGCAGTAGAAGCAGAAGAAGCAGAACCAGGAGAAGCAGAAGCAGAAGAAAAAGAATAAGCAAAAGAAGCAGAAGCAGAAGCAGTGGGAGAAGCAGAAGAAGGAAAAGGAGAAGGAGAAGCAGAAGGAGAAGCAGAAGCAGAAAGAGAATCAGAAACAGAAGGAGAATAAGAAGGAGAAGCAGGAGAAGCAGAAGAAGCAGAAGTAGAAGCAGAAAGAGGAGAAGAACGAGAAGAAGAAGAAGAAGAAGAAGAAACAGAAGCAAAAGAAACAGAAGCAGAAGAAACAGAAGCATAAGAAACAGAAGAAGGAGAAGAGCAGAAGCAGAAGCAGAAGGAGAAGCAGTAGCAGAAGGAGAAGCAAAAGAGAAGCAGGAGAAGCAGAATAAGAAGGAGAAGCAGAAGCAGAAGAAACAGGAGAAGCCGAATAAGCAGAAGTAGAATCTGAAGCAGGAGAAACCGAAGAAGCACAATCTGAAGCAGAAGCAGAAGAAACAGAAATAGTAGAATAAGCAGAAGCAGAAGCAGCAGGAGAAGCAGAAGAAGAAGACGTCGAAGGCGAAAGAGAAGGATTAGGAGTAGGAGAAGAAAAAGGATAAGCAAAAGCAGAAAGAGACGCAGAAGGAGAAGCAGCAAGAGAAGTAGGAGAAGCTGGAGAAGCAGAAGCAGAAGAAACAGAAGACGCAGAAGCAGATTGAGAAGCAGAAGGAGAAATTGAGGCGGAAGCAGAATCAGAAGGAGAAGAAGAAGCAGAAGGAGAAGCAGAAGAAGGAGAAAGAGAAGCAGAAAGGGAAGCAGAACGAGAAGCAGGAGAAGCAGAAGCAGGAGAAGCAGAAGCAGAAGAAACCGAAGAAAGAGAAGAAGCAGAAGCAGAAGGAGAAGCAGAAACAGAAGCAGAAGAAGCTGTAGCAGGAGAAGCAGAAGCAGAAGAAACAGAAGAAGCCCAAGAAGCAGAAGAGAACCTGAAGCAGAAGGAGAAGCAGAAGCAGCAGAAGCTAGAAAAGCAGAAGCAGAAGAAACAGAACAAGCAGAAGATGCAGAAGCAGAACGAGAAGCAGAAGAAGAAGAAGGAGAAAGAGAAGGATTAGGAGTAGGAGGAGCAGAAGGAGAATCAGAAGCAGAAAGAGAAGCAGAAGGAGAAGCAGAAGGAGAAACAGAGGAAGCAGAAGTAGGAGAAGCAGAAGCAGAATGAGAATGAGAAGCACAAGAAGGAGGAATTGAAGGAGAAGGAGAATGAGACGGAGAAGCAGAAGGAGAAGTAGGAGAAGCAGGAGAAAAAGCAGGAGAAGCAGAAGCAGAAGAAACAGAAGAAGAAGAGCAGAAGCAGAAGCAGACGGAGAAGCAGAAGCAAAAGTAGAAGCAGAAGAAGCTGAAGCAGAAGAAGAAGAAACAGAAAAAGCAGAAGAAGCAGAAGAAGAAGCAGCAGGAGAAGCAGAAGAAGAAGAAGGAGAAGGAGAAAGAGAAGGATTAGGAGTAGGAGAAACAGAAGCATAAGCAGAAGCAGAAAGAGAAGCAGAAGGAGAAGCAGGAGAAGTAGAAGAAGCAGGAGAAGTAGAAGAAGCAGAAACAGGAGAAGCAGAAGCAGAATGAAAAGCAGAAGAAGGAGAAATTGAAACAGAAGAAGATGCAGAAGGAGAAGCAGGAGCAGTAGTAGAAGCAGAAGAAGGAGAAGCAGAAGGAGAAGCATAAAGAGAAACAGAAGGAGAAGCAGGAGAAGCAGAAGCAGGAGAAGCAGAATCAGAAGAAATAGAAGAAGGAGAAG
>NW_012311156.1:0-2355 GCF_000151885.1 Dipodomys ordii | reverse complement strand
TTCTCATTCTGCTTCTGCTTCTCCTTCTGCTTCTCCTATTGCTTCTGCTGCCCTTCCTTCTCCTTCTTCTTCTCCTACTTCTGATTCTCCTTCTGTTTCTCCTTCTTCTGCTTTTCCTGCTTCTCCTTCTGCATCTTCTTCTGCTTCTCCTTCTGCTACTTCTTCTGCTTCTGCTTCTCCTTCTTCTGCTTCTCCTTCTCTTTCTCCTTCTGCTTCTCCTTCTGCTGCTCCTACTGCTTCTTCCTCTGATTCTGCTTCTTATGCTTATTCCTTTTCTTCTGCTTCTGCTTCTCCTGCTTCTTCTGCTTCTACTGCTTCTCCTTATGCTTCTCCTCATGCTTCTCCTTATGCTTCTACTTCTTCTTCTTCTTCTTCTTCTTCTTCTTCTTCTTCTTCTTCTTCTTCTTCTTCTCCTTCTTCTTCTTCTTCTTCTCTTTCTTCTGCTTCTGCTTTTCCTGCTTCTTCTGCTTCTACTGCTTCTCTTTCTGCTTCTCATTCTGCTTCTGCTTCTCTTTCTGCTTCTCCTATTGCTTCTGCTGCTCTTCTTTCTCCTTCTCCTGCTTCTACTTCTTCTTCTGCTTCTGCTTCTTCTGCTTCTCCTGCTTCTCCTTCTGCATCTCCTTCTGCTTGTGCTTGTCCTTATGTTTCTTCTTCTGCTTCTGCTTCTCCTTCTGCTTCTTCTGCTTCTCCTTCTGATTCTCTTTCTGCTTCTCCTTCTGTTTTTCCTTCTCCTTCTCGTTCTTCTGCTTTTCCTTCTGCTTCTCCTACTGCTGCAACTGCTACTGCTTCTGTTCTTCTGTTTCTTCTGCTTCTCGTTCTGCTTTTGATTCTCTTTCCGCTTCTGCTTCTCATTCTGCTTCTCCAGATAATGCTTCTTCTGCATCTCCTTCGCTTCAGGTTCTGCTTCTGCTTTTGCTTCTTGTCCTTCTCCTGCTTCTTCTGATTCTGCTTCTCCTGTTTCTGCATCTCCTGCTTCTCCTTCTGCTGCTCTTTCTGCTTCTCCTGCTGCTTTTCCTTCTGTTGCTCTTTCTTCTGCTTCTCTTTCTGCTTCTCCTTCTGTTTCTCCTTTTCCTTCTCGTTCTTCTGCTTTTCCTTCTGCTTCTCCTTCTGCTTCTGCATCTTCTGCTTCTTCTGCTACTGCCTCTGCTTCTTCTGTTTCTTCTGCTTCTCCTTCTGCTTTTGATTCTCTTTCTGCTTCTGCTTCTCCTTCTGCTTCTCCAGGTTCTGCTTCTTCTGCTTCTCCTGATTCTTCTTCTGCTTCAGGTTCTGCATCTGCTTCTTCTGCTTCTTCTGCTTCTGCTTCTCCTGCTGCTGCTTCTTCTGCTTCTCCTGCTTCTCTTTCTGCTTTTCCTTCTCTTTCTGCTTCTCCTTCTGCTTCTGCTTCTTCTCCTTCTTCTGTTTCTTCTTCTTCTGCTTCTCCTGCTTCTGCTTCTCCTGCTTCTCGTTCTGCTTCTCTTTCTGCTTCTCCTTCTCCTTCTTCTGCTTCTCCTTCTGCTTCTGCTTCTCCTTCTGCTTCTGCTTCAATTTCTCCTTCTGCTTCTCATTCTGCTTCTGCGTGTTCTGTTTCTTCTGCTTCTCCTGCTTCTGCTTCTCCTGCTTCTCCTACTTCTCGTGCTGCTTCTCCTTCTGCTTCTCTTTCCGCTTCTGTTTATCCTTTTGCTTCTCCTACTCCTAATCCTTCTCTCTCGCCTTCTCCGTCTTCTTCTTCTGCTTCTCCTGCTGCTTCTGCTTCTGCTTATTCTACTATTTCTGTTTCTTCTGCTTCTGCTTCAGATTGTGCTTCTTCTGTTTCTCCTTCTGCTTCAGATTCTGCTTCTTCGGCTTCTCCTGTTTCTTCTGCTTCTGCTTCTCCTGCTTCTTCTGCTTCTCCTGCTTCTCTTTCTGCTTCATCTTTTGCTTCTGCTTCTCCTTCTGCTTCTGCTCTTCTCCTTCTTCTGTTTCGTTTCCTTCTGTTTCTTCTGCTTCTTCTTCTTCTGTTTCTTTTGATTCTACTTCTGCTTCTCCTTCTCCTCTTTCTGCTTCTGCTTCTGCTTCTTATGCTTATTCTTTTTCTACTGCTTCTTCTTCTCCTGCTTCTGCTGCTTCTTCTTCTCCTGCTTCTGCTTCTTCTTCTTCTACTGCTTCTCCTTATGCTTCTTCTTCTTCTTCTTCTTCTTCTTCTTCTTCTTCTTCTTCTTCTTCTTCTTCTTCTTCTTCTTCTTCCTCTTCTTCTTCTTCTCTTTCTTCTGCTTCTGCTTTTCCTGCTTCTTCTGGTTCTACTGCTTCTCTTTCTGCTACTCATTCTGCTTCTCCTTCTGCTTCTGCTTCTCCTATTGCTTCTGCTACTCTTCCTTCTCTTTCTCCTACTTCTACTTC
>NW_012311155.1:0-2355 GCF_000151885.1 Dipodomys ordii | reverse complement strand
ACAGCAGGGACAGAGCGGGACACAGCGGGACACAGTGGGACATCAGCGGGGGACCCAGCGGGACCCAGCGGGGGACCCAGTGAGGACACAGCGGGACACAGCTGGGGACACAGCGAGGACACAGCGGGGGACACAGCGGGGGACACAGCGGGACACAGCGAGGAACAGCGTAGATACAGCGGGGACACAGCGTTACACAGCGTGGTACACAGCTGTGGATACAACGGGACACAGTGGGGGCACAGCGGAACACAGCGGGACACAGTGGGACAAAGCAAGGACAAATCGTGAGACACAGCGAGGGACAGAGCGGGAGACAGCGGGGGACACAGCGACGACACAGCAGGGCACAGAGGGACACAGCAGGGACAGAGCGGGACACAGCAGGACACAGCGGGACACAGCGGGGGACACAGGGGGACACAGCGGGGGACGCAGCGAGGACACAGCGGGACAAAGCGGGACAAAGCAGGGGACACAGCGGTGAAACAGCTGGACACAACGGACTACATAGCGGGACACAGCACGCACACAGGGGGACACAGCGGGACACAGCGGGACACAGCAGGGACAGAGCGGGACACAGCGGGACACAGTGGGACACAGCGGGGGACCCAGCGGGACCCAGCGGGGGACCCAGTGAGGACACAGCGGGACACAGCTGGGGATACAGCGAGGACACAGCGGGGGACACAGCAGGGGACACAGCGGGACACAGCGAGGAACAGCGTAGATACAGCGGGGACACAGCGTTACACAGCGTGGTACACAGGTGTGGATACAACGGGACACAGTGTGGGCACAGCGGGACACAGCGGGTCACAGTGGGACACAGCGGGGACAAAGCGTGAGACACAGCGGGGGACAGAGTGGGAGACAGCGGGGGACACAGCGGGGACACAGCGGGGACTCAGCGGGGTCACAGCGGGATACAGCGGGACACAGAGTGACACAGCGGGACACAGCAGAGGACACAGCGGGACACAGCGGAGGACAGAGCAACGACACAGCAGGACACAGCGGGGACACAGGGGGACTCAGCAGGGTTACAGCAGGACACAACGGGACACAGCAGGACACAGCGTGACACAGCGGGGACACAGCAGGGACACAGCAGGGACACAGCGGGGGACACAGCGGGACAAAACGGGACACAGCGGGTAACACAGTAGGACAGAGCAGGGGACACAGTGGGGGACAGAGAGGGACAACACGAATAACAGAGCAAGGACAGAGAGGGACCCAGCGGGACACAGCCTCGATACAGCGGGATTCACAGCGTTACACAGCAGGTTACACAGCTGGGGACACAAAGGGACACAGTGGTGGACACAGTGGGACACAGCGGGACAGAGTGGGACACAGATGGGATAAAGCGTGAGACACAGCGGGGGACAGAGCGGGAGACAGCGGGGGACACAGCGAGGACACAGCGGGAAACAGCGGGGACACAGCGGAGGCACAGCAGGGACTCAGCTGGGGACACAGCGGGGAACAAAGCGGGACACCACTGAACACAGCGGGACACAGCGCGAAACAGCGGTGACTCTGCGGGGACACAGCGGGGACACAGCGGGGGACACAGCGGGAAACAGCGGGACAGAGAGCGGGACACAGCGGGACACAGCGAGGACACAGTGGGACACAGCGTGGGACAAAGTGGGAGAAAGCGGGGCACACAGCGAGGACACAGCAGGACACCGAGGGTACTCAGCGGGGGACACAGCTGGGGACAAAGCAGGACACCATGGGACACAGTGTGACACAGCGGCACACAGCGGCGACACTGCGGGGACACAGCGGAACAAAGTGGGGGACACAGCCTGACACAACGGAGTACACAGCGGGACACAGCGGGCACAAAGTGGGGACACAGCTTGACACAGCAGGACACAGCAGGGACAGAGCGGGACACAGCGGGACACAGAGGGGCCACAGCAGGGACACACTGGGACACTGAGGGTCACAGCAGGGACACAGCGGGACAAAGCGGGACACATCAGGACACAGCGGGGGACACAGCGGGACACAACAGGGGACACAGCGAGGACACAGCGGGACACAGCGGGAGACACAGCGAGGACACAGCGGGACACAGCGGGGGAAAAAGCGGGACACAGCGGGGACACAGCAGTGGACACAGCGGGAGACAGCGGGGGACACAGCGGGACACAGCGGGGGACACAGCGGGGGCCACAGCGGGACACAGTGGGACACAACTGGGGACACAGCGGTACACAGCGGTGGACACCGCGGGACACAGCGGTGGACACAGCGAGGACACAGCGGGACCCAGCGGGACACAGCGTCGATACAGCGGGGACAGAGTGGGCCACAGCGGGTTACACAGCTGGG
>NW_012311154.1:0-2355 GCF_000151885.1 Dipodomys ordii | reverse complement strand
CAGGGAACATAGCGGGACATATCGGAGTACACAGCGGGACACAGGTTGGGACACAGGGGACACAGCGGGGGACACAGTGAGGACACAGAGGGACACAGCGGGACACAGTGTGGGACAAAGCGGGAGACAGCGGGGGACACAGCGCGGACACAGCGCGACACAGCGGCGACACAGAGGGGACTCAGCGGGGGACACAGCGGGACACAGCGGGACACAGCAGGGGACACAGCGGGACATAGAGGGACACAGCGGGGGACACAGCAGGACATAGCGGGACACAGCTGGGGACACAGGGGTTACACAGTGGGACACAGAGTGGGACACAGCGAGGACACAGCGGGTCACAGCGGGACACAGCAGGGACACAGCAGTGGACACAGCGGGACACAGCGGGGGACACAGGGGGGACACAGCGGGACACAGCGGGGGACACATTGAGGACACATTGGGACACAGCGGGGACACAGCAGGACTTAGCGGGGGACACAGCAGTTCACAGCGGGACAGAGCGGGACACAGCGGGGCACAGCAGGGACACAGCGGGGGACAGAGCGGGACACAGCTGGGGACACAGCAGGACACAGCCGGGGACACAGAGGGGTACACAGCGGGACACAGCTGGGGACAAAGCAGGAAACATAGGGGGACACAGCGGTGACACAGTGCGACACAACGGGGAACACAGCGACGACACAGCGGGACACTGCGGAACACAGCGGGACACAGCAGGAACAAAGCAGGGGACACAGCGGGACACAGCAGGGGACACGGGGGGACAAAGCGGGACACAGCGGGTGACACAGCGACGACAAAGCGGGACACAGCAGGGACACAGCAAGACTCAGCAGAGTCACAGCGGGACACAGCGGGACACAGCGGGACACAGCGGGACACAGTGGGGACACAGCAGGGGACACAGCGGGACACAGCGGGGGACACAGCGGGACACAGCGTGGGACAAAGGGGGTATAAAGTGCACACAGCAGGGGACACAGCAAGGACACAGAGGAACACAGCGGGGACACAGCGGGACTCAGCGGGGGACACAGCGGCACACAGCGGGACACAGCGGGGACGCAGCAGGGACACAGCGGGGGAAACAGTGGGACAGGGCTGGGGATACAGCAGGAGACACAGAGGGACACAGCGGGACACAGCGGGGGACACAGGGGGGACACAGCGGGACACAGCGGGGGAGAAACCGGACACCATGAAACACAGCCTGACACAGCGGGGGACACAGCGGGAAACAGCAGGGGACACAGCAGGGGACAGCGGGGGACAGAGAAGAGACACAGCGGGACACAGCGGGGACACAGCTGGACACAGCGGGGTACACAGCGGGACACAGTGGACCCACAGCGGGACACAGCAGGACACAGCGGAGACACAGCGGGAAACAGCGGGCCACAGCGGGACACAGCGGGGAAACTGCGGGGACACAGCGGGACACAGCGGGACACAGCGGGACACAGTGGGGGACACAGGAGGGACACAGCGGGACACAGCAGGGGACATAGCGAGGACACATTGGGAGACAGCGGGGACACACCGGTACTCAGCGGGGGACACAGCAGTACACAGCGGGACACAGCGGGACACAGCGGGACACAGCGGAGGACACAGAGGGGTACACAGCGATACACAGCGGGGAACACAGCGAGCACACAGCGGGACAAGCGGGGACATAGCGGGGGACACAGCGGGACATAGCGGGACACAACGGGGGACACAGCAAGGAGAAAGCGGGACACAGTGGGGACACAGCGAGACTCAGCGGGGGACACAGCAAGGGAAAAAGCGGGACACAACGGGACACAGCGGGACACAGCAAGACACAGCGGGGACACTTTGGAGACACAGTGGGACACAGCGGGGGACACAGCAGGACACAGCGGGACACAGGGGGGACACAGCGGGACACAGCGGGGGACACAGCGAGGACACATTGGGACACAGCGGGGACACAGCGGGACTCAGCGGGGGACACAGCAGTTCACAGCGGGACACAGCGGGACACAGCGGGGGACACAGTGAGACAGAGAAGGGGACAGAGCAGAGGACACAGAGGGACACAGCGGAACACAGCGGGGGACACAAGGGGGACACAGCGGGACACAGTGGGGGACACAGCGAGGACACAGCAAGACTCAGCAGGGTCACAGCGGGGGACACAGCAGGGACAAAGCGTGAGACACAGCAGGGGACAGAGCGCGAGACCGAGGCGGACTCAGCGGGACACAGCGGGAAACAGCGGGGGACACAGCGGGGACAAAGCGTGAGACACAGCGGGACACATCGGGGACACAGCAAGACTCAGCAGGGTCACAGCGGGGGACACACCAGGGACAAAGT
>NW_012311153.1:0-2355 GCF_000151885.1 Dipodomys ordii | reverse complement strand
GCAGCAGAAGCAATAGGAGAAGCAGAAGCAGAATGAGAAGCAGAATGAGAAGCAGTAGAAGCAGAAGAAGCAGGAAAAGCAGAAGCAGAAGAAAGAGAAGAAGAAGAAGAAGAAGAAGAAGAAGAAGAAGAAGAAGAAGAAGAAGAAGAAGAAGAAGAAGAAGAAGAAGAAGAAGAAGAAGAAGAAGAAGAGGAAGAAGAAGAAGAAGGAGCAGCATAAGGAGAAGCATGAGGAGAAGCATAAGGAGAAGCATAAGGAGAAGCAGTAGAAGCAGAAGCAGGAGAAGCAGAAGCAGAAGAAAAAGAATAAGCAAAAGAAGCAGAAGCAGAAGCAGTGGGAGAAGCAGAAAAAGGAGAAGGAGAAGGAGCAGAAGAAGGAGAAGCAGAAGCAGAAAGAGAAGCAGAAACAGAAGGAGAACAAGAAGGAGAAGCAGGAGAATTAGAAGAAGCAGGAGTAGAAGCAGAAAAAGGAGAAGAAGGAGAAGCAGAAGTAGAAGTAGAATCAGAAGAAACAGAAGAAGAAGAAGAAGAAACAGAAGCAAAAGAAACAGAAGAAGGAGAAGAGCAGAAGAAGAAGCAGAAGGAGAAGAAGAGGCAGAAGGAGAAGCAGAAAGAGAAGCAGGAGAAGCAGAACATGCAGGAGAAGCACAAGAAGAAGATGGAGAAGGCGAAAGAGAAGGATTAGGAGTAGGAGAAGCAAAAGGATAAGCAGAAGCAGAAAGAGACGCAGAAGGAGAAGCAGCACGAGAAGTAGGAGAAGCAGAAGCAGGAGAAGCAGAAGAAACAGAAGACGCAGAAGCAGAATGAGCAGCAGAAGAAGAAATTGAAGCAGAAGCAGAAGGAGAAGCAGAAGCAGAAGGAGAAGCAGAAGAAGGAGAAGGAGAAGAAGAAAGAGAAGCAGAACGAGAAGCAGGAGAAGCAGAAGCAGGAGAAGCAGAAGCAGAAGAAACAGAAGGAGAAGAAGCAGAAGAAGAAGAAGAAGCAGAAACAGAAGGAAAAGCAGAAAGAGAAGCAGGAGAAGCAGAAGAAGCAGCAGCAGGAGAAGCAGAAGCAGAAGAAGCCGAAGAAGCAGAAGCAGAACCTGAAGCAGAAGGACAAGCAGGAGAAGCAGAAGAAGCAGAATCTGGAGAAGCAGAAGGAGAAGCAGAAGCAGAAAGAAAAGCAAAAGCAGAAGGAGAAGCAGAAGAAACAGAAGAAGCAGAGGCAGTAGCAGAAGAAGCAGAAGGAGAAGCAGAAGTAAAAGGAGAAGAACGAGAAGGAGAAGGAGAAACAGAAGGAGAAGCAGAAAGAGAAGCAGAAGAAGCAGTAGAAGGAAAAGCAGCAGGAGAAGCAGAAAGAGCAGCAGAAGGAGAAGCAGGAGATGCAGAAACAAGAGAAGCAGAAGCAGAACAAACAGGAGAAGGACAAGAAGCAGAAGCAGAAGGAGAAGCAGAAACAGAAGGAGAAGCAGAAAGAGAAGGAGGGGAAGCAGAAGAAGCAGCAGCAGGAGAAGCAGAAGCCTAAGAATCCGAAGAAGCAGAAGCAGAACCTGAAGCAGAATGAGAAGCAGGAGAAGCAGAAGTAGCAGAATCTGGAGAAGCAGAATGAGAAGCTGAAGGAGAAGCAGAAGCGGAAAGAGAATCAAAAGCAGCAGGAGAAGCAGAAGAAACAGAAGAAGCAGAAGCAGTAGCAGTTGCAGCAGAAGCAGAAGGAAAAGCAGAAGGAACAGCAGAAGAACGAGAAGGAGAAGGAAAAACAGAAGCAGAACCAGAAGGAGAATCAGAAGGAGAAGCAGAAGAAGCAGAAGGAGAAGCAGAAGCAGAAGAAGCAGCAGAAGGAGAAGAAGAAGCAGAAGAAGATGCAGAAGGAGAAGCTGGAGAAGCAGAAGAAGCAGACGCAGAAGAAGTAGAAATAGGAGAAGGAGAAGGAAGAGCAGCAGAAGCAATAGGAGAAGCATAAGGAGAAGCAGAAGCAGAATGAGAAGCAGAAAGAGAAGCAGTACAAGTAGAAGAAGCAGGAAAACAGAAGCAGAATAAAGAGAAGAAGAAAAAGAAGAAGAACAGGAATAATAAGGAGAAGAAGAAGAAGAAGAAGAAGAAGAAGAAGAAGAAGAAGAAGAAGAAGAAGAAGAAGAAGAAGAAGAAGAAGAAGAAGAAGAAGAAGAAGAAGAAGAAGAAGAAGAAGCAGTTGAAGCAGAAGAAGCAGAAGCAGGAGAAGCAGAGGAAAAAGAATAAGCATAAGAAGCAGAATCAGAGGGAGTAGGAGAAGACGGAGAACTAGCAGCAAAAGGAGAAGCAGAAGGAGAAGCAGAAGCAGAAGAAGATGCAGAAGGAGAAGAGGAGAAGCAGAATAAGAGAAGAGAAGGAGAAGCAGAAGT
>NW_012311152.1:0-2355 GCF_000151885.1 Dipodomys ordii | reverse complement strand
AGCGAGGACACATTGGGACACAGCGGGGACACAGCGGGACTCAGCGGGGGACACAGCAGTACACAGCGGGACACAGCGGGACACAGAGGGGAAAGAGCATGGACACAGATGGGGACACAGAGAGACACAGTGGGGGACACAGAGGAGTACACAGCGGGACACAGCAGGGAAAAAAGCGAGGCCACAGCGGATCACAGCGTGGGACACAGCGAGGACACAGCGGGACACAGCGGGACACAGTGGGGACAAAGCAGTAGACACAACGGGACACAATGGCGGACACAGCGGGACACAGCAGGGGACACAGGGAGGACACAGCGGGACCCAGTGGGACCCAGCCTCGATACAGCGGGGACACAGCGGGACACAGCGAGGTACACAGCTGGGGACACAACAGGACACAGCGGGGGACACAGCGAGGACACAGTGGTACACAGCGGGACACTGCGGGAACATAGCGGGACACAGCGGGGTACAGAGCGGGACACAGCAGAACACACCTTGGGACATAGGAGGGGCACAGCGGGACACAGAGGGGGACACAGCGAGGACGCAGCGGGACACAACGGAACACAGCGGGGGACAAAGCGGGAGACAGCGGGGGACACAGCGAGCACACACCGGGACACAGCGGCCACATAGAGGGGACTCAGCGGGGAACACAGCAGGGGACAAAGAGGGACACCACGGGACACAGTGAGACACAGCGGGACACAGCGGGACACTGTGGGGACACAGTAGGACAAAGCGGGGGACACAGCGGGACACAGGGGAACAAATCGGGGGACAGAGCGGTGACAGAGTAGGGCCACAGCGGGACACCTCGGTGACACAGCTGGACACAGCAGGGTACACAGCGGGACACAGCGGGCACACAGCGGGGACACAGCGGGACACTGAGGGTCACATCAGGGACACAGCGGGACAAAGCGGGACACATCAGGACACAGCGGGGGACACAGCGGGACTCAGCGGGGGACACAGCGAGGACACAGCAGGACACAGCGGGGGAAAAAGCGGGACACAGCGGGGCCACAGCGGGACACAGCGGTGGACACAGCGAGGACACAGCGGGACACAGCGGGACACAGCGTCGATACAGCGGGGTCAGAGTGGGCCACAGCGGGGTACACGGCTGGGGACACAACGGGACACATCGGGGGACACAGCAAGTACTCAGCGGAACACAGCGTGGGACACAGTGAGGACACAGGGGGACACAGCGGGACACAGCTGGACACAGCAGGAACACAGCAGTAGACACAGCGGGACACAGCAGGGGACACAGTGGGACACAGCGGGGGACACAGGGAGGACAGTGCGGGACACAGCGGGGACACAGCAGGGACTCAGCGGCGGACACAGCGGGGACAAAGCGGGACACCATGGGACAGCGCGGGACACAGCGGGGACAACGGGGAGACAGAGCGCGACACAGCGAGGACACAGCGGGACACAGCGGGGGACACAGCGGGACACAGCGGGGCACACAGCGGGACACAGCGGGACACAGCGGGGCACAGCGGAAGACAGCGGGGGACACAGCAAGGACACAGCAGGACCCAGCGGGACACAGCGTCGATACAGCGGGGACACAGCGGGACACAGCGGTGTACACAGCTGGGGACACAAAGGGACACATCGGGGGACACAGAGGGACACAGCGGGGAACACAGCGAGAGACACAGTGAGGACACATCGGGACACAGGGGGGGAAAAAGCAGGACACAACGGGGACACAGCAGTGTACACAGCAGGACACAGCGGGGGACACAGCGGGACACAGCGGGGGACACAACGGGGGACACAGCGGGACACAGCGGGACACAGCGGGTGACACAGTGAGGGACACAGCACACACAGCGGGGGACACAGCGGGGGACAGAGCGGACACAGTGGAACACAACAGGGACAAATTGGGGGACACAGCGGGACACAGCAGGACACAGCGGGGGACACAGCGGGACACTGCATGACACAGCGGGACACAGCGGGACACAGCGTCGATACAGCGGGGACACAGCGGGACACAGCGGGGTACACAGCGTGACATAGCGGGTGAAACAGCGTGACACAACGGGGACACAGCAGTGGACACAGCGGGACACAGCGGGGGACACAGCGGGACACAGCGAGGGAAAGAGCGGGGGACACAGCGGGACACAGCCGGACACAGCGGGGGACACAGCAGTACACAGAGGGACACAGCGGGACACAGCGGGACACAGAGGGGGACACAGAAAGGGTACACAGTGGGACACAGCGGGGAACACAGCGGGACACAGCGGGACACAGCGCAACACAGCCGGACACAGTAGCGACACAGCAGTAGACAAAGGGGGACACAGCGGGGGA
>NW_012311151.1:0-2355 GCF_000151885.1 Dipodomys ordii | reverse complement strand
TCAGCAAAAGTAGGTGCACTGAATCATTTTGGAATTTTTTGTTTGGAAGATTATTGAACTTGTCATCCTTTTGGGGAAACTTAAAGTCATATTTCACTGTTTTGTTGGTTGTGGGGCTTGAACTATGATCCTGGGTGCTAAGCTAGAGCACCACTCCGGGTTTCTGGTGGTTAATTGAAGGTGAGGGTCTCGTGGACTTTCTTGACCAGGCTGGCTTTGAACCACAATCCTCTGGTCTCAACCTCCTGAGTAGCTAGGATTACAGTAGTAAACCACCAGCACCTGGCTCATATTTGCATTTATGTACACTGAATGACACTGTGTAGACAAAGAATGGAAATTTTAACCAAATGATATTGCAGCATTTCAGAAAAATTGAAGTAGCAATAAATATGTCCTCCTTTCCATTTTGTTACATTAGTGACTGATGAGCTATGGGACCCTTACATTAGCATCCTCTGCCATCTGTATAGGTGTATTTAGTATCAGGAAATGTTCATAGAGAAATATAGAAAGAATAAGATTTTTAGAAAGCAAAGGAGATAAGGTATGAAAGAATAGTATAGAAGGAGATACATTTATCACACAGAGATTAAGAGCTAGCCTAAGAGATTTAGAATGCTAAAAGCAATGAGGAACAGCCTAGCTGACAACTAGTTCTACAATAACCAAAAATGGTTCTCAAGAACAGTTTCTGGTATACCTTAATTACTATCATTTATTCCTTCTATCTGGAGTTTTTCCTTATGTTCTTTCACAACTATTAATTAGCCTCTGCATTTTTGGTGCCATAACTGACCAAAAAGATCTCAAAATCACACATAGCCTACCATTCTCTTTGTGATTAGCAGGGACGACACAAATCCAGGAATGGTTGAATTTCCAGAATTAAACGTTACCTGACATCTAAGCACATCCCTGGCATTAATTGCTGTGACTTAATGAACAAGACTTTTTTCAACACAGTATCCTCATATAAGTAAAGTACATGAATTAGGAACTGTTGTCAGGTGTCAGTATGGAAGGAGCAATTATATATTCCAAGTGTGGGTTATTTATTTTGCATTTACTAACTGAATGTTTTTGTTTTGTTTTGATTTGATTTGTTTTTGTTCTTTTTGCAAGTCAAGGGGCATAAACTCAGGGGTGGGGAATTTTTCTGAGCTTTTTTTTTTCTTGCTCAATGCTAGCTCTCTATCATTTGAGGCACAGCACCATTTCCAGTGGTTTTGTGTGTGTGTGTGTGTGTGTGTGTGTGTGTGTGTGTGTGTGTGTGTGTGTGTGTTACTAAGGAATTGAACCCAGGGTTTCATGGATGCTAGGCAATCACCGTACCATGAAGCCACATTACCAGAGCCCTAAATAACTTTCTTAATATGTAACTATGTATCATAATTTTGGCCAGGTGCTAGAAAATGATGTAGAAAGCAATACAATACAATAAGTCTAGTATGGCTGGATGGACAATGAATAACTGTTACGGTCTATCCAGGTAACAGAAGGGCTCATCTCATGGAGCTGTTTCAACAAGCTGAGGAGACAGCTTCTGACCCACAGCCAACCTCCAGAATGAGAGGGCCAACCTTGGGTTCCAGCCACATGGGGATGCTGGGCCCCCTCCTCCAGCACTCATTTGACCAGTTCTTGTGAAAGAGAGAGAGAAAAAGTCAGAATTACAATTAAGTCTGGTGACAGTGGCTCAGAATTCTAATCCTAACTACACAGGATGCTGAGATATGAGGATCATGGTTCATAACCAGCCCAGGCAGGAATGTCTGTGAGACTCTGATCTCGAAAGAACCACCAGAAAATCAAAAGTAGTGTTGTGGGCTCAAGTGGTAGAAAACTAGCCTTTTGCTGAGGCTTGTGAGAACATCGCCCATGCCTAGAGTTCTAGCCCCACGACTGACAAGAAGTGGACTTCCTACCACAAGAAGCGGAGTGAATAGCACCCATTGTCCTAGGGAGCATGGTAGCAAAGTCAGGCAGAGCTTCCTCGGAAGTTGAAGTCATAAGTAGGTCACCTGGCTTTTCTCAGCCTTGGTGTCTCCAGCTGCAAAACTCAACACAGTGAAGGATCCTCTTCCTCATGGGGATAGGGTAATGATAAGAGAGAGCCATGTTTTGTTTCATAATCCCATATCTGTTGCACAATTAATAACTGGCCCCGCCTGAGCCCTTTTCGGCTATCTTCCTGTCATTTCCTCACAGAATTGCCGAGAACCTTATATGAAGAATACTCTCTCTGTTCCTAGCCTTGCTCCAGAGATCCCTCTGTATAAATCCCTTGTTTCCTCACAACTGTCCTGCGAGGAGAATGAGGTTTGATTGTTACGAACCTACCCAGAGCTTCAC
>NW_012311150.1:0-2355 GCF_000151885.1 Dipodomys ordii | reverse complement strand
AATAGCACAAGCTGAAGAAGATGCTAGAAGGAGTAGTAGGAGAAGCTGAAGAAGCAGAATCAGATAGTAGAAGATGAAGTAGTAGAAGTTGTATCAGATGAATCTGAAGGAGATTTAGCTAGAGATGCTTACGTGATAAGCTGAACGTGAAGCTGGTGAAGCTGAAGAAGCTGAGTGTGTGAAGCAGAAGCATATGAAACTGTAGAATTAGAAGGATCTGAAGCAGATGGTGAAGCAGAAGCAGAAGGAGAAGCAGAAAGAGAAGCAGGATAAGCAGAAGAAGCAGGAGAAGCAGAAGCAGAAGAAACAGGAGAAGCTGAAGAAGCAGATGCAGAATCTGAAGCAGAAGGAGAATCTGAAGAAGCACAATCTGAAGCAGAAGCAGAAGAAACAGAAATAGTAGAATAAGCAGAAGCAGAAGCACCAGGACAAGCAGAAGAAGAAGATGGAGAAGGCGAAAGAGGAAGATTAGGAGTAGGAGAAGCAAAAGGATAAGCAGAAGCAGAAAGAGACGCAGAAGGAGAAGCAGCAAGAGAAGTAGGAGAAGCAGGAGAAGCAGAAGCAGGAGAACCAGAAGAAACAGAAGACGCAGAAGCAGAATGAGAAGCAGAAGGAGAAATTGAAGCAGAAGCAGAAGGAGAAACAGAAGCAGAAGGAGAAGCAGAAGAAGGAGAAGGAGAAGGAGAAGCAGAAAGAGAAGCCGAACGAGAAGCAGGAGAAGCAGAAGCAGGAGAAGCAGAAACAGAAGAAACAGAAGAAGGAGAAGAAACAGATGGAGAAGCAGAAACAGAAGGAAAAGCAGAAAGAGAAGCAGAAGAAGCAGCAGCAGGAGAAGCAGAAGCAAAAGAAGCAGAAGCAGAACCTGAAGCAGAAGGAGAAGCAGGAGAAGCAGAATCTGGAGAAGCAGAAGGAGAAGCAGAAGCAGAAAGAGAAGCAAAAGCAGAAGGAGAAGCAGAAGGAAAAGCAGAAGAAACAGAAGAAGCAGAGGCAGTAGCAGAAGAAGCAGAAGATGCAGAAGCAGAAGGAGAAGCAGAAGGAAAAGCAGAAGAACGAGAAGGTGAGGGAGAAGGAGAAACAGAAGGAGAAGCAGAAAGAGAAGCAGAAGAAGGAGCAGGAGAAGGAAAAGCAGCAGGAGAAGCAGAAAGAGCAGCAGAAGGAGGAGCAGGAGATGCAGAAACAGGAGAAGCATAAACAGAACAAACAGGACAAGGACAAGAAGCAGAAGCAGAAGGAGAAGCAGAAACAGAAGGAGAAGCAGAAAGAGAAGGAGGTTAAGCAGAAGAAGCAGAAGCAGGAGAAGCAGAAGCATAAGAATCCGAAGAAGCAGAAGGAGAACCTCAGGCAGAAGGAGAAGCAGGAGAAGCAGAAGAAGCAGAATCTGGATAAGCAGAAGGAAAAGCAGAAGCAGAAAGAGAATCAAAATCAGAAGGAGAAGAAGAAGAAACAGAAGAAGTAGAAGCAGTAGCAGTTGTAGCAGAAGCAGAACGAGAAGCAGAAGGAAAAGCAGAAGGACAAGAAGGAGAAGGAGAAACAGAAGGAGAAGCAGAAGGAGAAGCAGAAAGAGAAGCAGGTAAAGCAGAAGAAGAAGAAGCAGAAGGAGAATAAGAAGGAGAAGCAGAAGAAGGAGAAGGAGAAGCAGAAGCAGAAGAAGATGCAGAAGGAAAAGCAGAAGAAGCAGAAGGAGAAGCAGGAAAAGCAGAAGAAGCAGAAGCAAAAGGAGAAGCAAAAGAAGGAGAAGGAGAAGCAGACGCAGAAGAAGAAGCATAAGGACAAGCACAAGCAGAAGGAGATGCAGAAGGATAAGCAGAAGAAGCAGAAGATGAAGGAGAAGCAGAAGTAGGAGAAGGAGAAGGAGGAGAAGCAGAAGCAGAAGGAGAAGCGGAATGAGAAGCACAAAGAGAAGCAGGAGAAGCACAAGAAGCAGAAGCAGGAGAAGCCGAAAGAGAAGAAGAAGAAGAAGCAGAAGCAGAATCAGAAGTAGAAGCAGAAGCAGAAGGAGAAGCAGCAGAAGAAGTAGAATCAGAAATTCAGGCAGGAGAAACAGAAGAAGCAGAAGCAGAAGCAGAAGGCGAAGCAAAAAGAGAAGGAGAAGGAGAAGGAGAAGTAGATGAAGCAGCAGAAGGAGAAGCAGCAGAAGAAGCAGAAAAACAAGCAGGAGAAGCAGAAGCACAAAGAGAAGTAGAAGCAGAAGAAGCAGAAGCAGAAGAAGAAGCATTAGAAGCATAAGAAGCAGAAGCAGGAGAAGCAGAAGCAGAAGATAAAGAAGAAGCATAAGAAGCAGAAGCAGAGGGAGAAACAGAAGAAAGAGAAAAAGCAGCAGAAGGTGAAGCAGAAGGAGATGCAGAAGCAGAAAGC
>NW_012311149.1:0-2355 GCF_000151885.1 Dipodomys ordii | reverse complement strand
CAAAAGAAGCAGAAGCAGAAGCAGTGGGGAAAGCAGAAGAAGGAGAAGGAGAAGGAACAGCAGAAGGAGAAGCAGAAGCAGAAATAGAATCAGAAACAAAAGTAGAACAAGAAGGAGAAGCAGGAGAATCAGAAGAAGCAGAAGTAGAAGTAGAAAGAGAAGGAGAAGAAGGAGAAGCAGAAGTAGAATCAGAAGAAACAGAAGAAGAAGAAGAAGAAGACACAGAAGCAAAAGAAACAGAAGAAGGAGAAGACCTGAAGCAGAAGCAGAAGGAGAAGCAGAAGCAGAAGGAGAAGCGGAAAGAGAAGCAGGAAAAGCAAAATAAGCAGGAGAAGCAGAAGCAGAAGAAACAGGAGAAGCCGAAGAAGCAGAAGCAGAATCTGAAGCAGAAGGAGAAACAGAAGAAGCACAATCTGAAGCAGAAGCAGAAGAAACAGAAATAGTAGAATAAGCAGAAGCAGAAGCACCAGGAGAAGCAGAAGAAGAAGAAGGAGAAGGCGAAAGAGAAGGCTTAGGAGTAGGAGAAGCAAAAGGATAAGCAGAAGCAGAAAGAGACGCAGAAGGAGAAGAAGGACGAGAAGTAGGAGAAGCAGGAGAAGCAGAAGAAACAGAAGACGCATAAGCAGAATGAGAATGAGAAGGAGAAATTGAAGCAGAAGGAGAAGCAGAAGCAGAAGCAGAAGGAGAAGCAGAAGAAGGAGAAGGAGAAGCAGAAAAAGAAGCAGAACGAGAAGCAGGAGAACCAGAAGCAGAAGAAACTTAAGAAGGAGAAGAAGCAGAAGCAGAAGGAGAAGCAGAAACAGAAGGAAAAGCAGAAAGAGAAGCAGGAGAAGCAGAAGAAGAAGCAGCAGGAGAAGCAGAAGCAGAAGAAGCCGAAGAAGCAGAAGCAGAACCTGAAGCAGAAGGAGAATCAGGAGAAGCAGAAGAAGCAGAATCTGGAGAAGCAGAAGGAGAAGCAGTAGATGCAGGAGAAGCAGAAGAAATAGAATAAGCAAAAGAAGCAAAAGCAGAAGCAGTGGGAGAAGCAGAAGAAGGAGAAGGAGAAGGAGCAGCTGAAGGAGAAGCAGAAGCAGAAAGAGAAACAGAAACAGAAGGAGAACAAAAGGAGAAGCAGGAGAAGCAGAAGAAGCAGAAGTAGAAACAGAAAGAGATGTAGAAGAAGGAGATTTTTGAAGTAGAATCAGAAGAAACAGAAGAAGAAGAAGAAGAAGAAGAAGAAGAAGAAGAAGAAAGAGAAGCTAAAGAAACAGAAGAAGGAGAAGAGCAGAAGCAGAAGGAAAAGCAGAAGTAGAAGGAGAAGGAGAAGCAGAAAGAGAAGCAGGAGAAGCTGAAGAAGCAGGAGAAGCAGAAGCAGAAGAAACAGGAGAAGCCGAAGAAGCAGAAGCAGAATCTGAAGCAGAAGGAGAAACAGAAGAAGCACAATGTGAAGCAGAAGCAGAAGAAACAGAAATAGTAGAATAAGCAGAAGCAGAAGCACCAGGAGAAGCAGAAGAAGAAGAAGGAGGAGGCGAAAGAGAAGGATTAGGAGTAGGAGAAGCAAAAGGATAAGCAGAACCAGAAAGAGACGCAGAAGGAGAAGCAGCACGAGAAGTAGGAGTAGCAGGAGAAGAAGAAGCAGGAGAAGCAGAAGAAACAGAAGGCGCAGAGGCAGAATGAGAAGCAGAAGGAGAAATTGAAGCAGAAGCAGATGCAGAAAGAGAAGCAGAAGCAGAAGAAGAAGCAGAAGAAGGAGAAGGACAAGGAGAAGGAGAAAGAGAAGCAGAAAGAGAAGCAGAACGAGAAGCAGGAGAAGCAGAAGCTGGAGAAGCCGAAGCAGAAGAAACAGAAGAAGGGGAAGAAGCAGAAGCAGAAGGAGAAGCAGAAACAGAAGGAAAAGCAGAAAGAGAAGCAGGAGAAGCAGAAGAAGCAGCAGCAGGAGAAGCAGAAGCAGAAGAAGCCGAAAAAGCAAAAGCAGAACCTGAAGCAGAAGGAGAAGCAGGAGAAGCAGAAGAAGCAGAATCTGGAGAAGCAGAAGGAGAAGCAGAAGCAGAAAGAGAAGCAAAAGCAGAAGGAGAAGCAGAAAAAACAGAAGAAGCAGAGGCAGTAGTAGAAGAAGCAGAAGATACAGAAGCAGAAGGAGAAGCAGAAGGAAAAGTAGAAGAGCTACAAGGAGAAGGAGAAACAGGAGTAGAAGCAGAAAGAGAAGCAGAAGAAGGAGCAGTAGAAGGAAAAGCGGCAGGAGAAACAGAAAGAGCAGCAGAAGGAGAAGCAGGAAATGCAGAAACAGGTTAAGAACAAGCAGAAGAAACAGAAGAAGGACAAGAAGCAGAAGCAGAAGCAGAAAGAGAAGGAGGGGAAGCAGAAGAAGCAGAAGCA
>NW_012311148.1:0-2355 GCF_000151885.1 Dipodomys ordii | reverse complement strand
AAAAGAAGAAGCATAAGAAGCAGAAATAGAAGCAGAGGGAGAAACAGAAGAAGGAGAAGGAGCAGCAGAAGGTGAAGCAGAAGGAGATGCAGAAGCAGAAAGAGAAGCAGAAACAGAAGGAGAAGTTGGAGAATCAGAAGAAGCAGAAGCAGAAAGAGAAGCAGAAGAGGCAGAAGGAGAAGCAGAAGCAGAAGGACAATCAGGAGAAGCAGAAGAAGCAGAAGCGGGAGAAGCAGAAGAAGAAGAAGAAACAGAAGAAGGAGAAGGAGCAGAAGGAGAAGCAGAAGGAGAAGCAGAAATAGAAACGGAAGCAGAAGAAGCAGTTGCAGGAGAAGCAGAAGCAGAAGAAACAGAAGAAGCTGAAGAAGCAGAAGGAGAACCTGAAGCAGAAGGAGAAGCAGAAGCATCAGAGGCTGGAAAAGCAGAAGCAGAAGATACCGAACAAGCAGAAGAAGCAGAAGCAGAACGAGAAGCAGAAGAATAAGAAGGAGAAAGAGAAGGATTAGGAGTAGGAGGAGCAGAAGCAGAATTAGAAGCAGAAAGAGAAGCAGAAGGAGAAGCAGAAGGAGAAACAGAAGAAGCAGAAGCAGGAGAAGCAGAAGCAGAAGCAGAATGAGAAGCACAAGAAGGAGAAATTGAAGGAGAAGGAGAATGAGACGGAGAAGCAGAAGGGAGAAGTAGGAGAAGCAGAAGAAGGAGAAGCAGGAGAAGCAGAAGCAGAAGAAACAGAAGAAGGAGAAGAGCAGAAGCAGAAGGAGAAACAGAAGCAGAAGGAGAAGCAGAAGAAGCAGAAGCTGAAGCAGAAGAAACTGAAAAAGCAGAAAAAGAAGAAGAAGCAGAAGAAGAAGTAGCAGGAATAACAGAAGAAGAAGAAGGAGAAGGAGAAAGAGAAGGATTAGGAGTAGGAGAAAGAGACGGATAAGCAGAAGCAGAAAGAGAAGGAGAATGAGAAGGAGAAGCAGAAGAAGCAGAAGCAGGAGAAGCAGAAGCAGAATGAAAAGCAGAAGAAGGAGAAATTGAAACAGAAGAAGATGCAGAAGGAGAAGCAGAAGCAGAAGCAGAAGGAGAAGCAGAAGAAGGAAAAAGAGAAGGAGAAGCAGAAGGATAAGAATAAAGTGAAACAGAAGGAGAAGCAGGAGAAGCAGGAGAAGCATAAGCAGAAGAAATAGAAGAAGGAGAAGAAACAGAAGCAGAAAGCGAAGCAGAAACAGAAGGAGAAGCAGAAATAGAAGCAGAAGAAGCCGAAGAAGCAGAAACAGAACCTGAAGCAGAAGGAGAAGCAGGAGAAGCAGAAGAAGCAGAATCTGGAGAAGAAGAAGGAGAACCAGAAGGAGAAGCAGAAGCAGAAAGAGAAGCAAAAGCAGAAAGAGAAGCAAAAGGAGAAGGAGAAGCAGAAGAAACAGAAGAAGCAGAAGCAGTAGCAGAAGAAGCTGAAGATGCAGAAGCAGAAAGAGAAGCAGAAGGAATAGCAGAAGAACGAGAAGGAGAAGGAGAAACAGAAGGAGAAGAAGAAGGAGAAGCAGAAGGAGAATCAGGAAAGGCAAAAGAAGCAGAATCAGACGGAGAAGCAGGAAAAGCAGAAGAAGCAGAAGCAAAAGGAGAAGCAAAAGAAGGAGAAGGAGAAGCAGAGGCAGAAGAAGAAGCATAAGGACAAGCACAAGCAGAAGGAGATGCAGAAGGAGAAGCAGGAGAAGCAGAAGAAGCAGAAGATGAAGGAGAAGCAGAAGTAGGAGAAGGAGAAGGAGGAGAAGCAGAAGCAGAAGGAGAAGCAGAAGCGGTATGAGAAGCAGAAAGAGAAGCAGGAGAAGCACAAGAAGCAGAAGCAGGAGAAGCCGAAAGAGAAGAAGCAGAAGAAGCAGAATCAGAAGCAGAAGTAGAAGCAGAAGCAGAAGGAGAAGCAGCAGAAGAAATAGAACCAGAAATTCAGGCAGGAGAAACAGAAGAAGCAGAAGCAGAAGCAGAAGGAGAAGCAAAAAGAGAAGCAGTAGGAGAAGTAGAAGAAGCAGCAGAAGGAGAAGCAGCAGAAGAAGCAGAAAAACAAGCAGGAGAAGCAGAAGCAGAAAGAGAAGTAGAAGCAGAAGAAACAGAAGCAGAAGAAGAAGCAGTAGAAGCACAAGAAGCAGAAGCAGGAGAAGCAGAAGCAGAAGATAAAGAAGAAGCATAAGAAGCAGAAGCAGAGGGAGAAACAAAAGAAGGAGAAAGAGCAGAAGAAGGTGAAGTAGAAGAATGTGAAGCAGAAGGAGATGCAGAAGTAGAAAGAGAAGCTGAATCAGAAGGAGAAGAAGAAGGAGAAGTTGGAGAATCAGAAGAAGTAGAAGTAGAAGCAGAAAGAGAAGGAGAAGAAGGAGAAGGAGA
>NW_012311147.1:0-2355 GCF_000151885.1 Dipodomys ordii | reverse complement strand
GAGAAGCTGAAACCTAAGGATATGCAGAATGAGAAGCAGGAGAAGTAGAAGAAGCTTCTTTATGAGAAGCAGAAGCAGAACCTGAAGCAGAAGGATAAGCAGAATCTGGAGAAGCAAAAGGAGAAGCAGAAGCTGAAAGAGAAGCAAAAGCAGAAGGAGAAGCAGAACTAGAAGCAGAAGAAACAGAAGATGCAGAGGCAGTAGCAGAAGAAGCAGAAGCAGAAGGAGAAGTAGAAGAAGGAGAAGGAGAAGGAAGAGCCGCAGAAGAAATAGGAGAAGCAGGAAGGAGAAGCAGAAGCAGAATGAGAAGCAGAAAGAGAAGCAGTAGAAGCAGAAGAAGCAGGAAAAGAAGAAGCGGATGAAAGGGAAGAAGAAGAAGAAGAAGAAGAAGAAGAAGAAGAAGAAGAAGAAGAAGAAGAAGAAGAAGAAGAAGAAGAAGAAGAAGAAGAAGAAGAAGAAGAAGAAGAAGAAGAAGAAGAAGAAGAAGAAGAAGAAGAAGAAGGAGAAGGAGAAGAAGTAGAAGCAGAACAAGCAGAAGCAGGAGAAGCAGAAGCAGTAGAAAAAGAACAAGCATAAGAAGAAGATTCAGAGGGAGAAGCAGAAGAAGGAGAAGGAACAGCAGAAAGAGAAGTACAAGGAGAATCAGAAGGAGAATCAGAAGAAGGAGTAGCAGAAGCAGAAGAAGCAGCAGAAGGAGAAGCAGAAGCAGAAAAAGATGCTGAACGAGAAGCAGGAGAAGCAGATGAAGCAGAAGCTGAAGGAGAAGCAGAAGTAGGAGAAGGAGAAGGAGAAGGAAGTGCAGCAGAAGCATAGGAGAAGCAGAAGGAGAAGCAGAAGCAGAATGAGAAGCAGAAAGAGAAACAGTAGAAGCAGAAGAAGCAGGAAAAGCAGAAGCAGAAGAAAGAGAAGAAGAAGAAGGAGACGAAAAAGAAGAAGAAGAGGAAGAAGAAAAGAAGCAGCAGCATAAGGGGAAGCATAAGGAGAAGCATAAGAAGAAGCGGTAGAAGCAGAAGCAGGAGAAGCAGAAGCAGAAGAAAAAAGAATAAGCAAAAGAAGCAGAAGCAGTGGGAGAAGCAGAAGAAGGAGAAGGAGAAGGAGCAGCAGAAGGAGAAGCAGAAGCAGAAAGAGAAGCAGAAACAGAAGCATAAGCAGGAGAATCAGAAGAAGCAGAAGTAGAAGCAGAAAGAGGAGAAGAAGGAGAAGCAGAAGTAGAATCAGAAGAAACAGAAGAAGAAGAAGCAGAAAAAACAGAAGCAAAAGAAACAGAAGAAGGAGAAGAGCAGAAGCAGAAGCAGAAGGAGAAGCAGAAGCGAAGGAGAAGCAGAAAGAGAAGCAGGAGAAGCAGAAGAAGCAGGAGAAGCAGAAGCAGAAGAAACAGGAAAAGCCGAAGAAGCAGAAGCAGAATCTGAAGCAGAAGGAGAAACAGAAGCAGAAGGAGAAGCAGGAGAAGGAGAAGGAGAAGCAGAACGAGAAGCAGAACGAGAAGCAGGAGAAGCAGAAGCAGGAGAAGCAGAAGCAGAAGAAACAGAAGAAGGAGAAGAAGCAGAAACAGAAGGAGAAGCAGAAACAGAAGGAGAAGCAGAAAGAGAAGGAGGGGAAGCAGAAGAAGCAGAAGCAGGAAAAGCAGAAGCATAAGAATCCGAAGAAGCAGAAGCAGAACCTGAAGCAGAAGGAGAAGCAGGAGAAGCAAAAGAAGCAGAATCTGGAGAAGCAGAATGAGAAGCAGAAGCAGAAAGAGAAGCAGAGGCGGAGGAGAAGCAGAAAGAGAAGCAGGAGAAGCAGAAGAAGCAGGAGAAGCAGAAGAAGAAGGAACAGGAGAAGCCAAAGAAGCAGAAGCAGAATCTGAAGCAGAAGGAGAAACAGAAGAAGCACAATCTGAAGCAGAAGCAGAAGAAACAGAAATAGTAGAATAAGCAGAAGCAGAAGCAGCAGGAGAAGCAGAAGAAGAAGACGAAGAAGGCGAAAGAGAAGGATTAGGAGTAGGAGAAGCAAAAGGATAAGCAGAAGCAGAATGAGAAGCAGAAAGAGAAACAGTAGAAGCAGAAGAAGCAGGAAAAGCAGAAGCAGAAGAAAGAGAAGAAGAAGAAGAAGACGAAAAAGAAGAAGAAGAGGAAGAAGAAAAGAAGCAGCAGCATAAGGAGAAGCATAAGGAGAAGCATAAGAAGAAGCGGTAGAAGCAGAACCAGGAGAAGCAGAAGCAGAAGAAAAAGAATAAGCAAAAGAAGCAGAAGCAGTGGGAGAAGCAGAAGAAGGAGAAGGAGCAGCAGAAGGAGAAGCAGAAGCAGAAAGAGAAGCAGAAACAGGAGAACAAGGAGAAGCAGGAGAATCAGAAGAAGCAGAAGTAGAAGTAGAAAG
>NW_012311146.1:0-2356 GCF_000151885.1 Dipodomys ordii | reverse complement strand
GCAGGACACAGCGGGCTACACAGAGAGGACACAGTGGGGACACAGCGAGACTCAGCCGGGGACACAGCGGGGCCAAAGCGGGACACCACGGGACACAGTGGGACACAGCGGGACACAGCAGGGTCACTGCGGGACACAGTGGGGGACCAAGCGGGACACAGCGGGACACAGCGGGGACGCAGCGGGACACAGCGGGACACAGCGGGACACGGCGAAGGACACAGCGGGACACAGAGGGGGACACAGCGAGGACACAGAGAGGACACAGAGGGACACAGTGGGAGACACAGCGAGAACACAGTGGGGGACAAAGTGGGGGAAACAGCTGGACACAGCGGGGAACACAGCGAGGACACATCGGGACCCAGCGGGACACAGAGTCGATACAGCGGAGACACAGCGTTACACAGCATGGTAAAAAGCTGTGGACACAACGGGACACAGTGGGGGCACAGCAGGACACAGCGGGACGCAGTGGGACACAGCGGGACACAGCGGGACACAGCGGGGACAGAGCGGGACACAGTCGGACACAGTGGGACACAGCGGGGGACACAGCGGGAGACAAAGAGGGACACCACGGAACACAGCGGGACACAGCAGGAAACAGCAGTGACACTGCGGGGAAACAGTGGGACACAGCGGGGGACACAGCGGGAAACAGAGGGGGACAGATTGGGACACAGTGGGGGACACAGCCGGACACAGCATGGGAAACAGTGGGGGACACAGCGGGACACAGCGGGACACAGCGAGGACACAGCGGGACAGAGCGGGACACTGCAGGGCACAGCGGGGGACACAGCGGGACACAGCGGGGAACACAGCGAGGACACAACGGAACACAGAGTGGGACACAGTGAGGACACAGCGGGACACAGCCGGGTCCCAGCAGTGGACACAGCGGTACACAGCGTCGATACAGCGGGGACACAACGTTACACAGCGTGGTACACAGCTGTGAACACAACTGGACACAGTGGGGGCACAGCGGGACACAGCGGGACACAGTGGGACACAGCGCTGACACTGCGGGGGACACAGCGGGGGACACAGCGAGGGACACAGCGGGGGACACAGCGGGACTCAGTGGGAAACACAGAGAGGACCCAGCAGGACCCAGCGGGACACAGCGTCGATACAGCGGGGACACAGCGGGACACAGCGGGATACACAGCTGGGGACACAAAAGGGCCACAGTGGGGGACACAGCAGGATACAGTGGGACACACTGGGAAACAGCGGGGACAAAGCGTGAGACACAGCGTGGGACAGAGCGGGAGACAGCAGGCGACACAGCGAGGACACAGCGGGACATAGTGGGGACACAGCGGGGACTCAGCGGGGGACATAGCGGGACACCACGGAACACAGTGGGACACAGCGGGAAAAGGCGGTGACCCTGCGGGGACACAGTGGGACACAGCAGGGGACACAGCAGGACACAGAGGGGGACAGAGCGTGGAACACAGCGAGACAGCGGGAACAAGCTGGACACAGCGGGGTACACAGCGGGACACAGCGGGGACATAGCGGGACACAGCGGGTCACAGCAGGGACACAGTGGGACACAGCGAGACACAGCGGGGGACACAGCAGGACACAGCGGCACACAGCTTCGATACAGCGGGGACACAGCGGGACTCAGCGGGGACCCAGCAGTACACAGCGGGACACAGCGGGGACACAGCAGGGACATAGTGGGGGACACAGGGGACACAGCGGGGGACACAGCGGGAAACAGAGGGGGACACCGAGGGGTACACAGCGGGACAAAGCGGGGAACACAGCGAGGACACAGTGGGACCAAGCGGGACACAGCGTCGATACAGCAGGGACACAGCGGGACACAACGGGGTACACAGCTGGGGACACAGCGGGACACAGCGTCGATACAGCGGGGACACAGCGGGACACAGTGGGTACACAGCTGGGGACACAAAGGGACACATCGGGGGACACAGCGAGGACACAGCGGGACACAGAAGGACACAGCAGGGACACAGCAGTAGACACAGCGGGACACAGCAGGGGACACACCTGGGGATACAAAGGGACACATTGGGGGACACAGCGGGAAACAGCGGGACACAGTGGTAAACAGCGGGGACAAAGCTTGAGACACAGCGGGGGACAGAGCAGAGACAGCGGGGGACACAGCGAGGACACAGCGGGACACAGCGTGTACACAGCTGGGTCTCATCCGAGAACACAGCGGGGGATATAGCGGGACACCAAGGAACAAAGCGGGACACAGCGGGAAACAGCGGCGACTCTGCGGGGACACAGTGGACACAGCGGGGGACAGAGCGGGACACAGTGGGGGACAGAGCGTGGACAAAGCGAGACACAGCGG
>NW_012311145.1:0-2356 GCF_000151885.1 Dipodomys ordii | reverse complement strand
AAGCGAGACACAGCGGTGACAAACTGGACACAGCGGGGTACACAGCGGGACACAGCGGGGACACAGCGGAACACACCGGGTCACAGCAGGGACACAGCGGGACACAGAGGGACACAGTGCGGGACACAGCGAGGACACAGCGGGACTCAGGGGGGACACAGCGTGACACAGCAGGACACAGCGGGACATAGCTTGACACAGCGGGGACACAGCAGGGACACAGCGGGGGACAAAGCGGAACACAGTGGGACACAGTGGGGGACAAAGCGGAACACAGCGGGACACAGTTGCGGACACAGCAGGACAGAGCGGGGGACACAGCGGGGGACACAGCAGGGGACACAGCGGGACAAAGCGGGGACACAGCTGGACACTGCGGGGGACACAGCGGGACACAGCGGGGGACAGAGCGGGACACAGCGTGGTACACAGCGAGACACAGCGGGGGACACAGCGTGGGACACAACCGGAAACAGCAGGGGACACAGAGGGAAACAGAGGGACACAGCGAGGACAACGCGGGGGACACAGCGGGGACACAGCTGGGGCACAGCGGGACACAGCGGGGAATACAGCAGGACACAGCAGCGGACACAGGGGGGACAAGGCGGGACACAGCAGGTGACACAGCAAGGACACAGTGGGACACAGTGGGGACACAGCGGGACTCAGCGGGTGACACAGCGGGACAAAGCGGGACACAGCGGACACAGCTGGACACAGCGGGGACACAGCAGGGACACAGCAGGGGACAAAGCGGAACACCGCGGGACACAGTGGGGGACACAGCGGGACACAGCGGGAAACACAGCGGGGGACACAGCGGGACACAACGGGAAACACAGCGAGGACACAGCGGGACACAGCGTCGGTACAGCTGGGAAAAGCGTGACACAGCGAGGTACACAGCTGGGGACACAGCGGGACACAGCGGGACACAGCAGGGACAAAGCTTGAGACACAGCGGGGGACAGAGCGGGAGACAGCGGGGGACACAATGGGACACAGCGGGGGACACAGCAGGACACAGCTGGGGACACAGCAGGGGACACAGTGGTGGACACAGCGCGACAGAGCGGGGACACAGCTGGACACAGCGGGGTACACACCGTGACACAGCGGGGACACAACGGGGACACAGCAGGACACAGCGGGACACAGTGGGGACACAGTGGGACACAGCGGGACACAATGGGGGACACAGAGAGGAAACTGCGGGAACATGGCGGGACACAGCAGGGTACACAGCGGGACACAGTGGGACAGAGCGGGGGACAAAGCTGGAGACAGCGGGGGACACAGTGAGGACACAGCGGTACACAGCGGGGACACTGCGGGAACATAGCGGGACACAGCAGGGTACACAGCGGGACACAGTGGGACACAGCGGGGGACAAAGCGGGGACACAGCGGGACACAGCGGGACACAGCGTGAAACACAGCAAGGACACAGCGGGACACAGTGGGACTCAGCGGGGGACACAGCAGGGACACAGCGGAACACAGCAAGGACACAGATGGGACTCAGCGGGGGACACAGCAGGGGACAAAGCGGGATACCACGGGACACAGTGGGACACAGCAGGACAAAGCGGGGACACTGCGGAAGCACAGAGCGGGACAAAGCGGGGGACACAGCGGGACACAGTGGGGGATACAGCCGGACAAAGCGGGGGACAGAGTGTGGGACACTGCAGGACTCAGCGTGGACACAGCAGGACACAGCGGGACACATCGGGGACAGAGCGGGACACAGCGTGGCACAGTCGGACACAGCGGGGGACACAGCAGGACACAACGGGGGACACAGTGAGGTCACAGCGGGACAGAGCGGGGGATACAGCGAGGACACAGCGGGACACAGCGGGGGACACAGCGGGGAACACAGCGGGACACAGCGGGGGACACAGCGGGACACAGTGGGGGACACAGTGGGACACAGGAAGACACAGCGGGGTCACAGCAGTGGACACAGCGGGACACAGTGGGGGACACAGCGGGACACATCGGGGGACACAGCGGGACACAGAGGAGGACACAGGGGTACACACCGGGATACAGTGGGGAACACAGGGAGGACACAGCGGGACACAGCGGGACACAGCGGGTAACAGCGGGGGACATAGTGAGGACACAGCGGGACAGAGCGTGTGATACAGCGAGGACACAGCGGGAAACAGCGGGACACAGCGGGGACACAGCAGGGTACTTAGCAGGACAAAGCGGGGGACACAGCGGGACACAGCGGGGGACAGAGATGGGGACTCAGCGGGACACAGAGGGGAACACAGTGAGGACACAGCGGCACACAGCATCGATACAGCGGGAACACAGCGGGAAACAGCGGGTACAAAGC
>NW_012311144.1:0-2356 GCF_000151885.1 Dipodomys ordii | reverse complement strand
TCGACGCTGTGTCCCGCTTGTGTCCGGCTGTGTCGCCCGCTGTGTCCCCCGCTGTGTCCCCCTCAGTGTCAGCGCTGTGTCCCACTGTGTCCTCGCTGTGTCCCCCGCTGTCTCCTGCTCTGTACCCCGCTGTGTCTCAAGCTTTGTCCCCGCTGTGTCCCACTGTGTCCCGCTGTGTCCCGCTGTGCCCCCACTGTGTCCCGTTGTGTTCACAGCTGTGTACCACGCTGTGTAACGCTGTGTCCCCGCTGTATCGACGCTGTGTACCGCTGGGTCCCGCTGTGTCCTCGCTGTGTTCCCCGCTGGGTCCCGCTGTGTCCCCCCTGTGTGCCCCGCTGTGTCCCACTGTGTCCCGCTGTGTCCCCCGCTGTGTCCCCCGCTGTGTCCCTATGTGTCCCACGCTTTGTCCCCCTGTGTCCCCGTAGTTTCCCCGCTGTGTCCCGCTGTTTCCCACTGTGTTCTGTGGTGTCCCGCTTTTTCCCCTCTATGTCCCCTGCTGCGTCCCCTCTGTGTCCCCGCTGTGTCCAGCTGTGTCCTCGCTGTGTCCTCCGCTGTCTCCCGCTTTGTCCCACGCTGTGTCCTACTGTGTCCCACTGTGTCCCTGCTGTGTCCCCCGCTGTGTCCCGCTGTGTCCCACTGTGTCCCGCTGTGTCCTCGCTATGTCCCGCTCTGTGTCCCGCTGTGTCCCCCGCCGTGTCCCGCTGTGTCCCGCTGTGTCCCGCTGCGTCCCCGCTTTGTCCCGCTGTGTCCTGCTTTGTCCCCCACTGTGTCCTGCAGTGACCCCGCTGTGTCCCGCTGTGTCCCACTGTGTCCCGTGGTGTCCCGCTTTTTCCCCCGCTGTGTCCCCGGCTGAGTCTCGCTGTGTCCCCACTGTGTCCTCTCTGTGTCCCCCGCTGTGTCCTGCTCTGTTCCCCACTGTGTCTCCCGTTTTGTCCCTGCTGTGCCCCGCTGTGCCCCGCTGTGTCCCGCTGTGTCCCCCACTGTGTCCCGTTGTGTCAACAGCTGTGTACCCCGCTGTGTCCCGCTGTGTACCCGCTGTATCGACGCTGTGTCCCGCTGGGTCCTGCTGTGTCTCTCTCTGTGTTCCCCATTGTGTCCCGCTCTGTCTCCCGCTGTGTCCCTTGCTGTGTCCCCCGCTGTGTCCCGGTGTGTCCCCCACTGTGTCCTTGCTGTGTCCCCGCTGGGTCCCGCTGGGTCCCACAGTGTCCCCCGCTGAGTCCGGTTGTTTCACCGCTGTGTCCCGCTGGGTCCCCACTCTATCAACGCTGTGTCCCGCTGGGTCCCGCTGTGTCCTCTCTTTGTTCCCCGCTGTGTCCCGCTGTGTTCCCCGCTGTGTCTCTCGCTGTGTCCCGCTGTGTCCCCGGCTGTGTCCGGCTGTGTCCCGCTGTGTCCCCCGCTGTGTCTTTGCTGTGTCCCCGCTGTGTCCCGCTGTGTCCCGCAGTGTCTCCAGCTGTGTCCCGCTGTGTCACCGCTGTGTCCCGCTTTTTCCTCGCTGTGTCCCCCGCTGTGTCCCGCTTTGTGCCTGCTGTGTACCCCTCTGTGTCCCTCTGTGTCCCCCGCTGTGTCCCGCTGTGTCCCCTGCTGTGTCCCCACTGTGTCACGCTGTGTTTCGCTGTGTCCGGCTGTGTCCTCGCTCTGTCTCCCTCAGTGTCCATCTGTGTCTTCCCTGTGTCCCCCGCTGTATCCCTCTGAGTCCCCTGCTGTGTCCCGCTGTGTCCCGCTGTGTCACACTCTGTCCCCTCTGTGTCCCTCTGTGTCCAGCTCTGTCCCTGTTGTGTGTCCGCTGTGCCCCGCTGTGTACCCTTCTGTGTCCAGCTGTGTCCCCTCTGTGTCCCACTGTGTCCCTTCTCTTTCCCCCGCTGTCCACCGCTGTGTCCCCCGGCTGTGTCCCGCAGTGTCCCCGCTGTGTCCCGCTGTGTCCTACTGTGTCCCGTGGTGTCCCGCTTTTTCCCCTCTATGTCCCCTGATGAGTCCCCTCTGTGTCCCCACTGTGTCCAGCTGTGTCCTCGCTGTGTCCTCCGCTGTCTCCCGCTTTGTCCCACGCTGTGTCCTACTGTGTCCCTGCTGTGTCCGGCTGTGTCCCCCGCTGTGTCCCGCTTTGTCCCGTTGTGTCCCCCGCACTGTCCTGCTGGGTCCTGCTGTGTCCCCGCTGTGTCCGTGCTGTGTCCGGCTGTGTCCCCCCTGTTTCCACGCTGGAACCAGCTGTGTCACTCTGAATCCCGCTAACCCCACACTTAGACACGCTCTAATACGCAAATCACATGAAACAATGAGTCCACAGAATCCGTGAATAACCTATTAAAAAATAAGTCATAAAAACTCTCTTAATAGTACCCTATATGATATTAATATTAAA
>NW_012311143.1:0-2356 GCF_000151885.1 Dipodomys ordii | reverse complement strand
GCGGACACAGCGGGACACATCGGGACACAACGTCAATACAGCGGGGACAGAGAGGGTCACAGCAGGGACACAGCGGGACACAGCGGGGGACACAGCGGGACACAGCGGGGACACAGCGGGACACAGCGGGACACAGCTGGGGACACAGCGAGGACACAGCAGGACACAGCGGGACACAGCGGGGACAGAGCGGGACACAGTCGGACACAGCGGGACACAGCGGGGGACACAGCGGGACACAGTGGGGGACCCAGCGAGGACATAGCGGGACACAGCGGGGGACACAGCGAGGACACAGCGGTGGACACAATGGGGGACACAGCGGGACACAGCGGGGAACACAGCGAGGACACAGCGGGACACAGCGGGACACAGTGGGAAACACTGCGAGGTCACAGCGGGGGTCAAAGCGGGACAACACGGGACACAGTGTGACACAGTGGGACACAGCGGGGACACTGCAGGGGCACAGCGGGACACAGTGGGCAACACAGCGAGACACAGCGGGGGACACAGCGGTGGACAGCAGGGGACAGAGAGGGGACACAGCGGGACACAGCGGGGGACACAGAGGGGTACACAGCGGGACACAGCCGGGAACACAGCGCAGACACAGTGGGACACACCGGGACACAGCGTCAATACAGCGGGGACAGAGAGGGACACAGCAGGGACACAGTGGGACACAGCGGGACACAGCGGGGGACACAGCGGGACACAGCGGGGACACAGCGGGACACAGCGGGACACAGCGGGGGACACAGCGGAACACAGCGTGGGACAAAGCGAGGACACAGCAGGAAACAGCGGGACACAGCGTCGACACAGCAGGGACACAGCAGGGACACAGCGGGGACACAGTGGGGGCACAGCGAGACACAGCGGGACACAGTGGGACACAGCGGGGACAAAGCGTGAGACACAGCGGGGTACAGAGCTGGAGACAGCGGGGGACAGAGCCAGGACACAGGGGGACACAGCGTTGACACAGCGGGGTCTCAGCGGGGGACACAGAGGGAGACAAAGAGGGACACCACGGAACACAGCGGGACACAGCAGGAAACAGCAGTGACACTGCGGGGACACAGTGGGACACAGCGGGGGACACAGCGGGACACAGAGGGGGACAGAGCGGGACACAGTGGGGGACAGAGCGTGGGACACAGCGAGACACAGCGGGGACAAAGCTGGACACAGCGGGGTACACAGAGGGACACAGCGGGGACGCAGCGGGGAAACAGCGTGACACAGCAGGACACAGCGGGACACAGCGGGGAACACATCGAGGACACAGCGGCACACAGCATGGGACACAGCAAGGACACAGTGGGGACACAGCGGGGGACACAGCGGGACATAGCGGGGAACACAGCGGGGGACACTGCAGGACACAGCGGGACACAGCGGGGGACACAGGGAGGACACAGCGGGATACAGCGGGGGACAGAGCGAGGACACATTGGGACACAGCGGGATTCAGCGGGGGACACAGCAGTACACAGCGTGACAAAGCGTGACACAGCGGGGACACAGCGGGGACACAGCAGAGACACAGCGGGAGACACAGCGGGACACAGCGGGGGACACAGGGATGACAGAGCAGGACCCAGCGGGACCCAGCGTAGATACAGCAGGAACCCAGTTGGACACAGCAGGACACAGCGGGGACACAGCTGTAGACACAGCGGGACACAGTGCCGGACACAGCGGGACACATCGGGGGACAAAGGGAGGACACAGCGGGACCCAGCGGGACCCAGCGTCGACACAGCAGGGACACAGCGGGACACAGTGGGGTACACAGTTGGGGACACAGCGAGGACACAGCGGGACACAGCGGGGACACAGCGGGACACTGCGGGACACACCGGGGGACACAGCGGAACACAGCGTGGGACACAGCAAGGACACAGCAGGACACAGCGGGACACAGCGGCGACACAGCAGGGACACAGCAGGGACACAGCGGGGACACAGTGGGGGCACAGCGGGACACAGCGGGACACAGTGGGACACAGCGGGGACAAAGCGTGAGACACAGCGGGGGACAGAAAGGGAGACAGCAGGGGACTCAGCGAGGAAACAGCGGGACACAGCGGTGACACAGCGGGGACTCAGCAGGGGACACAGTGGGACAAAGCGGGGGACACAGCAGGACACAGCGGGGGACACTGCGGGACACAGCGGGGGACACTGCGGGACACAGTGTGGGACAGAGCGTGGGACACAGCGAGACACAGCGGGGACAAACTGGGACACCACGGGACACAGTGGGACACAGCAGGACACAGCGGGGACAGTGCGGGAACATAGCGGGACACAGAGGGGTACACAGCGGGACACAGCAGGACACAGC
>NW_012311142.1:0-2356 GCF_000151885.1 Dipodomys ordii | reverse complement strand
CAGCGAGGACACAGCGAGGACACAGCGGGACACAGAGTCGATACAGCGGGGATACAGCGTTACACAGCGTGGTACACATATGTGGACATAACGGGACACAGTGGGGGCACAGCGGGACACAGCGGGACACAGTGGGACACAGCGAGGACAAATCGTGAGACGAAGCGGGGGACAGAGCGGGAGACAGCGGGGGACACATCGAGGACACAGCAGGACACAGCGGGACACAGCAGGGACAGAGCGGGACACAGCGGGACACAGCGGGACACAGCGGTGGACAGAGCGAAGACACAGCGGGACACAGCGGGGGACACAGCGAGGACACAGCGGGACACAGCGGGGGACCCAGCGAGGACACAGCGGGACACAGCGGGGTACCCAGCAAGGACACAGCGCGACACAGCGGGGTACCCAGCAAGGACACAGCGGGACACAGCGGGGGACACAGCGGGACACAAGGGAGGACCCAACGAGGACACGGCGGGACACAGCGGGGGACACAGCGAGGACACAGCAGGGGACACAGCGGGGGACACTGCGGGACACAGTGGGGAACACAGCGAGGACACAGCGGGACACAGCGGGACACAGCGTCGATACAGCGGGGATACAGCGTTACACAGCGTGGTACACATCTGTGGACACAACGGGATTCAGTGGGAGCACAGCAGGACACAGTGGGACACAGCGAGGACAAATCGTGAGACGTAGCGGGTGACAGAGCGGGAGACAGCGGGGGACACAGCGAGGGACACAGCGGGACACAGTGGGGGACCCAGCGAGGACACAGCGGGACACAGCGGGGAACACAGCGAGGACACAGGGGGACACAGCGGGGGACACTGCGGGACACATCCGTGAGCACAGCGAGGACACAGCGGGACCCAGCGGGACACAGCGTCTATACTGCGGGGACACAGCGTTACACAGCGTGGTACACAGCTGTGCACACAACGGGACACAGTGGGGGCACAGCGGGACACAGCGGAACACAGTGGGACACAGCGGGGACAAAGCGTGAGACACAGCGGGGGACAGAGCGGGAGACAGCGGGGGACACAGCGAGGACACAGCGGGACACAGCGGGGGAAACAGCGGGACACAGTGGTGGACACAGGGGGAGAGAGCGGGGGACACAGCGGGACACAGTGGTGGAAACAGCGGGACACAGCGGTGGATCCAGCGAGGACCCAGCGGGACCCAGCGGGACACAGCGTCGATACAGCTGGGATACAGCCTTACACAACGTGGTACACATCTGTGGACACAGCGGGACACAGCGGGGAACACAGCGAGGACAAATCGTGAGACACAGCGGGGGACAGAGTGGGAGACAGCGGGGGACACAGCGAGAACACAGCAGTACACAGCGAGACACAGCAGGGACAGAGCGGGACACAGCGGGACACAGCGGGACACAGCGGGGGACACAGCAGGACACAGCGGAGGACCCAGCGAGGACACAGCGGGACACAGTGGGGGATACAGCGAGGACACAGCGGGGGACACAGCGGGGGACACTGCGGGACACAGCGGGGAACACAGCAAGGACACAGCGGGACCCAGCGGGACACCGCGTCGATACAGCGGGGATACAGCGTTACAAAGCGTGGTTCACATCTGTGGACACAACGGGACACAGTGGGGGCAGAGCGGGACACAGTGGGACACAGCGAGGACAAATCGTGAGACATAGCGGGGGACAGAGCGGGAGACAGCGGGGGACACAGCGAGGACACAGCAGGACACAGCAGGACACAGCAGGGACAGAGCGGGACACAGCGGGACACAGCAGGGTACGCAGCGGGACACAGCAGGGGACCCAGCGAGGACACAGCGGGACACAGCGGGGAACACAGCGGGGGACACAGCGGGGGACACAGCGGGGTACACTGAGGGACACAGCGGGACACAGCGGGGTACACAGCGGGACACAGCAGGGGACCCAGCGAGGACACAGCGGGACACAGCGGGGAACACAGCGAGGACACAGCGGGGGACACAGCCGGGGACACTGAGGGACACAGCGGGACACAGCATCGATACAGCGTTACACAGCGTGGTACAGAGCTGTGGACACAACGGGACACAGTGGGGGCACAGCGGGACACAGCGGAACACAGTGGGACACAGCGGGGACAAAGCGTGAGACACAGCGGGAGACAGAGCGGGAGACAGCGGGGGACACAGCGAGGACACAGCGGGACACAGCGGGGGAAACAGCGGGACACAGCGGTGGACACAGGGGGAGAGAGCGGGGGACACAGCGGGACACAGCAGGACACAGCGGGGACACTGCGGGAACATAGCGGGACTCAGCGGGGTACACAGCGGGACACCAGCGGGACACAGCTTG
>NW_012311141.1:0-2356 GCF_000151885.1 Dipodomys ordii | reverse complement strand
TGAGAAGCAGCACGAGAAGTAGGAGAAGCAGGAGAAGCAGAAGCAGGAGAAGCAGAAGAAACAGAAGACGCAGAAGCAGAATGAGAAGCAGAAGGAGAAATTGAAGCAGAAGCAGAAGCAGAAGGAGAAGCAGAAGCAGAAGGAGAAGCAGAAGCAGGAGAAGCAGAAAGAGAAGCTGAACGAGAAGCAGGAGAAGCAGAAGAAGATGCATAAGGAGAAGCAGGAGAAGCAGAAGAAGCAGAAGGAGAAGGAGAAGTAGAAGTAGGAGAAGGAGAAGGAAGAGTCGGAGAAGCAATATGAGAAGCAGAAGGAGAAGCAGAAGCAGAATGAGAAGCAGAAAGAGAAGCAGTAGAAGCAGAAGAAGCAGGAAAAGAAGAAGCAGAAGAAAGAGAAGAAGAAGAAGAAGAAGAAGAAGAAGAAGAAGAAGAAGAAGAAGAAGAAGAAGAAGAAGAAGAAGAAGAAGAAGAAGAAGAAGAAGAAGGAGAAGGAGAAGGAGAAGCATAAGGAGAAGAAGTAGAAGCAGAAGGAGCAGAAGCAGGAGAAGCAGAAGCAGTAGAAAAAGAATAAGCATAAGAAGAAGAATCAGAGGGAGAAGCAGAAGAAGGAGAAGGAGCAGCAGAAAGAGAAGTAGAAGGAGAATCAGAAGGAGAAGCAGAAGAAGGAGAAGCAGAAGCAGAAGATGAAGCAGAAGAAGAAGCAGAAGCAGTAGAAGATGCAGAAGGAGAAGCAGAAGAAGCAGAAGCAGAAGGAGAAGCAGAAGTAGGAGAAGGAGAAGGAGAAGGAAGGGCAGCAGAATCAATAGGAGAAGCAGAAGGAGAAGGAGAAGCAGAATGAGAAGCAGAAGGAGAAGCAGTAGAAGCAGAAGAAGCTGAAGCAGGAGAAGCAGATGTATACGAATCAGCAGAGCAGAAAGAGATCAAAGCAGAAGGAGAAGCAGAAGAAACAGATGAAGTAGAAGCAGTAGCAGTTGTAGCAGAAGCAGAAGGAGAAGCAGAAGAAAAAGCAGAAGAACAAGAAGGAGAAGGAGAAACAGAAGGAGAAGCAGAAGGAGAAGCAGAAAGAGAAGCAGGTAAAGCGGAAGAAGAAGAAGCAGAAGGAGAAGCAAAAGGAGAAGCAGAAGAAGGAGAAGGAGAAGCAGAAGCAGAAGAAGATGCAGAAGGAGAAGCAGGAGAAGCAGAAGAAGCAGAAGCAGAAGGAGAAGCAGGAAAAGCAGAAGAAGCAGAAGCAAAAGGAGAAGCAAAAGAAGGAGGAAGAGAAGGAGAAGCAGAAGCAGCAGAAGAAACAGAAGCTGAAGGAGAAGCAGAAGTAGGAGAAGGAGAAGGAGGAGAAGCAGAAGCAGAAAGAGAAGGAGAAGCGGAATGAGAAGCAGAAAGAGAAGCAGTTGAAGCACAAGAAGCAGAAGCAGGAGAAGCCGAAAGAGAAGAAGCAGAAGAAGCAGAAACAGAAGCAGAAGTAGAAGCAGAAGCAGAAGGAGAAGCAGCAGAAGAAGTAGAACCAGAAATTCAGGTACTAGAAACAGAAGAAGCAGAAGCAGAAGGAGAAGCAAAAAGAGAAGCAGAAGGAGAAGGAGAAGAAGCAGCAGAAGGAGAAGCAGCAGAAGAAGCAGAAAAACAAGCAGGAGAAGCAGAAGCAGAAAGAGAAGTAAAAGCAGAAGAAGCAGAAGAAGCAGAAGCAGTAGAAGCATAAGAAGCAGAAGCAGGAGAAGCAGAAGCAGAAGAAAAAGAAGAAGCATAAGAAGCAGAAGCAGAAGCAGAGGGAGAAACAGAAGAAGGAGAAGGAGCAGCAGACGGTGAAGCAGAAGGAGATGAAGAAGCAGAAAGAGAAGCAGGAACAGAAGGAGAAGAAGAAGGATTAGTTGGAGAACCAGAAGAAGCAGAAGAAGAAAGAGAAGCAGAAGAAGGAGAAGGAGAATGAGAAGGAAGGGCAGCAGAAGGAATAGCAGAAGCAGAAGGAGAAGCAGAAGCAGAATGAGAAGCAGAAAGAGAATCAGTAGAAACAGAAGAAGCAGGAAAAGCAGAAGCAGACGAAAGAGAAGAAGAAGAAGAAGAAGAAGAAGAAGAAGAAGAAGAAGAAGAAGAAGAAGAAGAAGAAGAAGAAGAAGAAGAAGAAGAAGAAGAAGAAGAAGAAGAAGAAGAAGAAGCATAAGGAGAAGTAGTAGAAGTAGAAGAAGCAGAAGCAGGAGAAGCAGAAGCAGGAGAAGCAGATGATAAAGAATAAGCAAATGAAGTAGATGTAGAAGCAGTGGGTAAAGTAGAGAAGGAGAAAGAGAAGGAGTAGCAGAAGAGTATGCAGAGTCAGAAAGAGAAGCAGAAATAAAAGGAGAACAAGATGGAGAAGCAGGAGAATCAGAAGAAGC
>NW_012311140.1:0-2356 GCF_000151885.1 Dipodomys ordii | reverse complement strand
CACTGTGTCCTGCTGTGTCCCCGTGTGTAAAGCTGTGTCCCCCTTTGTGTCCCGCTGTGTCCCCCGCTGTGTCCCTGCTGTGTCCCTTTGTGTCCCGCTGTGTCCCGCTGTGTACCCCGCAGTGTCCTGCTGTGTCGCCCGATGTGTCCCGCTGTGTCCCGCTGTGTCCCCACTGTGTCCGGCTGTGTCCCCGCTGTGTCCCCTTCTGCGTCCCGCTGTGTCCCCGGCTGTGTCCCCCGCTGTGTCCCGCTCTTTCACGCTGTGTCCTGCGGTGTCCTTGCTGTGTCCCCATTTGTGTCCCGCTGTGTCCTCGCTGGGTCCCCTGCTTTGTCCCCATGTGTCATGCTCTGTCCTCGCTGTGTATCCCTCTGTGTCCAGCTGTGTCCTTGCTGTGTCCCCGACTGTGTCCCCACTCTGACCCGATGTGTCCCTGCTGTGAGCCCCGCTCTGTCCCGCTGTGTCCCGCTGTGTACCCGTCTGTGTCCCCCGCTGTGTCCCTCTCTTTGCCGCTGTGTCCCGCTGTGTCCTTGCTGTGTCCCCCGCTGTGTCCTGATGTGTCCCCCGCTGTGTCCGGTTGTGTTTCCCGCTGTGTCCCGCTGTGTCCTGCTCTGTACCCCCTGTGTCCCGCTGTGTACCGATGTGTCCCCGCTGTGTCCCCCCTGTGTTTCACTGCTGTCACCCGCTGTGTCCCCCCTGTGTCTCCCCACTGTCCCCCGCTGTGTCCCCGCTGTGTCCCACTCTGTCCCCGCTGTGTCCCCGCTGTGTCCGCCGCTGTGTCCCCGCTGTGTCCCACTCAGTCCCCACTGTGTCCAGCTTTGTCCTGCTGTGTCCCCCGCTGTTTCCCGCTGTTTCCCCCGCTGTGTCACCCACTGTGTCCTTTATTGTGTCCCCAGCTGAGTCCCGCTGTGTCCCCCACTCTTTACCGCTGTGTCCCCCACTGTGTCCCCCGCTTTGTCCCAGCTGTGTCCCCGCTCTGTCCAGCTGTGTCCCGTTGTGTCCATCTGTGTCCACGCTGTTTCCCACTGTGACCCCCGTGCTGTCCTGCTGTGTCCCCGTTGTCCACCGGTGTGTCCCCTCTGTCCCCCGCTGTGTCCCGCTGTGTCCCGCTGTGTCCCGCTGTGTGGCCACTTTGTCACTGCTGTGTCTCGCTGTGTCCCGCTGTGTCCAGGCTGTTTCCCGCTCTGTCCCAGGCTGTGTCCCACTGTGTCCCCGGCTGTGTTCCGCTGTGTCGCTGCTGTGTCCCGCTGTGTCCCCACTGTGTCCCGCTGTGTACCACACTGTGTCCCACTGTGTCCCACTGTGCCCCGCTGTGTAACGCTGTGTCCCCCTTTGTGTCCAGGTGTTTCCCCCGCTGTGTCCCTGCTGTGTCCCTTTGTGTCCTGCTGTGTCCCGCTGTGTACTCCGCAGTGTCCTGCTGTGTCGCCCGATGTGTCCCGCTGTGTCCCCGCTGGGTCCCCGCTGGGTCCCCCTATGTCTAGCTGTGTCCCCGCTGTGTCCCGCTGTGTCCCGCTGTGTGCTGCTCTCCCCCGGTGTGTCCCCCGCTGTGTCCCGCTGTGTCCTGCTGTTTCCCCGCTGTGGCCCGCTGTGTCCTGCTGTGTCCGTCTCTATGTCCCACGCTGTGTCCCGCTGCGTCCCCGCTGGGTCCCCGCTGGGTCCCGCTGTGTCCCCATGTGTCTCTCTGTGTCCTCGCTGTGTGTCCTTCTGTGTCCCGCTGTGTCTTCGCTGTGTAACCCACTGTGTCCCGCTCTTTCCCGCTGTGTCCCGCTGTGTCCTTGCTGTGTCCCCATTTGTGTCCCGCTGTGTCCCCCGCTGTGTCCCCCACTGTGTCCCGCTGTGTCCCGCTGCGTCCCGCTGTGTCCCCGCTGTCCGCCATTGTGTCACCGCTGTCCCCGGCTGTATCCCCCTCTGTGTTCCGCTGTGTCCTCGCTGTGTCCCACAGTGTCCCCGCTGTGTCTCCGCTGTGTCCTGCTGTGTCCCTGGTGTATCCTCGCCGTGTAACCGCTGAGTCCCTCTGTGTCCCCTTTGTGTCCCACTGTGTCCCCCGCTGTGTCCCCGCTGTGTCCCCGCTGTGTCCTCCTGTGTCCCGCTGTGTCCTCGCTGTGTCCTTCTGTATCCTGCTGTGTCCCCCGCTGTGTCCCCCACTATTTCCCCGCTGTGACCCGCTGTGTCCATGCTGTGTCCCCCGCTGTGTCCCGCTGTGTCCCCCGCTGTGTTCCCCGCTGTGTCCCTCTGTGTCCTGCTGTGCTCCGCTGTGTCCCGCTGTGTGCCTGCTGTCCCCTGTGTGTTCCCGCTGTGTCACGTGCTGTGTCCCGATGTGTCCCCGGGTGTGTCCCCAGCTGTGTCCCGCTCTTTCCCG
>NW_012311139.1:0-2356 GCF_000151885.1 Dipodomys ordii | reverse complement strand
TCTCGCTTTGTCCCCCGCTGTGTCCTCTGCTGTGTCCCCGCTGTGTCTCGCTCTGTCCCACTGTGTCCCGTAGTGTCCCGCTGTGTCCCCGCTGTGTCATGCTGTGTCTCTGCTTTGTCCCCCTCTGTGTCCCGCTCTGTCCCCGCTGTGTCCCGTTGTGTCTCCCGCTGTATCCAGCTGTGTCCCACTGTGTCCCGCTGTGTCCCCGCTATGTCCCGCTGTTCACCCCTGTGTCCCGGCTGTGTCCCCGCTGTGTCCCCCGCTGTGTTCCGCTGTGTCCCCGCTGTGTCCCACTGTGTCCCGCTGTGTCTCCCTGCTGTCCCACGCTTTGTCCCCGCTGTGTCCCCGCTGTGTCCCGCTGTGTCCCGCTGTGTCCCCGCTGTCCCCCGCTGTGTACATTGTGTGTCCCGCTGTGTCCTTGCTGTGTCCCCGCTGTGTCCCGCTGTGTCCCTCTGTGTCCCCGCTCTCCCCCACTGTGTCCTGCTGTGTCCCCGCTGGGTCGACGCTGTGTCCCGCTCTGTTCTCACTTTGTCCCCGCTTTGCCCAGCTGTGTCCCGCTGGGTCCCCGCTGTGTCCCGCTGTGTTCCTGCTGTGTCCCCGATGTGTCCCGCTGTGTCCCACTGTGTCCCGCTGTGTCTCCCTGCTGTCCCACGCTTTGTCCCTGCTGTGCCCCGCTGTGTCCCGCTGTGTCCCGCTGTGTCCCCGCTGTCCCCCCATGTGTACATTGTGTGTCCTGCTGTGTCCTCGCTGTGTCCCCGCTGTGTCCCGCTGTGTCCCTCTGTGTCCCCGCTCTCCCCCACTGTGTCCTGCTGTGTCCACGCTGGGTCGACGCTGTGTCCCGCTCTGTTCTCACTTTGTCCCCGCTGTGTCCAGCTGTGTCCTGCTGGGTCCCCGCTGTGTCCTGCTGTGTTCCTGCTGTGTCCCCGATGTGTCCCGCTGTGTCCCGCTGTGTCCGCCTCTTTGTCCCCCGCTGTGTCCCTGCGGTGTCCCCGCTGTGTCCCCGCTGTGTCCCGCTCTGTCCCCACTGTGTCCCGCAGTGTCCCGCTTTGTCCCCCTCCGTGTCCCACTCTGTCCCCGCTGTGTACCGTTGTGTCTCCCGCTGTGTCCAGCTGTGTCCCACTGTGTCCCGGCTGTGTCCCCGCTCTGTCCCGCTGTGTACTCCTGTGTCCCGGCTATGTCCCCGATGTGTCCCCCGCTGTGTTCCGCTGTGTCCCCGCTTTGTTCCACTGTGTCCCATTGTGTCTCCCTGCTGTCCCCGTCTTTGTCCCCGCTGTGTCCCCGCTGTGCCCCGCTGTGTGCCGGCTGTCCACTGCTGTGGCCACGCTGTGTTCCGCTGTGTCCTCGCTGTGTCCCCGCTGTGTCCCCTCTGTGTCCCGCTGTGTCCCGTGGTGTCTCGCTTTGTCCCCCGCTGTGTCCTCTTCTGTGTCCCCGCTGTGTACCGTTCTGTCCCCACTGTGTTCCGCAGTGTCCCGCTGTGTCCCCTGCTGTGTCCTGCTGTGTCCCTCGCTGTGTCCTGCTGTGTCCCGCTGTGTCCCGCTGTTTCCCGCTGTGTCCCCTGTGTCCCCGCTGTGTCTCCGCTGTGTCACTGCTGTGTCAGACTGTGTCCCGCAGTGTCCTCGCTGTGTCCTCCGCTGTGTCCCTCTGTGTCCCCGCTGTGTCCCGCTGTGTCCCTCGCTATGTCTCCGCTGTGTCCAACTGTGTCCCCGCTGTGTCACCCGTTGTGTGCCTCTGTGTCCGCACTGTGTGCCGCTTTGACCCCGCTGTGTCCCCCTATGTCCCGCTGTGTCCGGCTGTGTCCCCGCTGTGTCCCGCTGTGGCCCCTGCTGTGACCCGCTGTGTCCCACTGTGTCCCCCGCTGTGTCCCGCTGTGTCCTGCTGTGTCCCACTGTGTCCCACTGTGTCCCGCTGTGTCCCCCGCTTTGTCCCGCTGTGTCCCCCACTGTGTGCCCCGCTGTGTTCCTGCTGTTTCCCTGCTTGGTCCTGCTGTGTCACACTGTGTGCTCGCTTGTCCCCCGCTGTGTCCCGCTGTGTCCCCCGCTGTGTCCCCAGCTGTGTCCTGCTGTGTCCTCCATTGTCCCCCGCTGGGTCCCGCTGTGTCCCCCTCAGTGTCCCCGCTGTGTCCTGCTGTGTCCCTCACTGTGTCCCCGCTGTGTCCCACTGTGTCCCTGCTGTGTCCCCCGTTGTTTCTCTCTGTGTCTGCACTGTGTCCCGCTGTGTCCCCGCTGTGTCCCGAATGTCCCACTGTGTCCGGCTGTGTCCCCGCTGTGTCATGCTATGTCCCAATGTGTTCCCCGCTGTGTCCCCCGCTGTGGCCCTGCTGTGGCCCGCTTTGTCCCTTTTGTGTCCCGCTGTGTCA
>NW_012311138.1:0-2356 GCF_000151885.1 Dipodomys ordii | reverse complement strand
ACATCGGTATAGAGCGGTGACACAGCTGGACACAACGGTTTTATACAGCCGTACACAGCGGGACACAGTGGGGGACACAGCGGGGGACAACGCACGACACCATGGGACACAGTGTGACACAGCGGGAAACAGCGGGACACAGCGGGGACACTGCGGGGACACAGCGGGACAAAGCAAGGGACACAGCGGGACACAGCGGGGAACACAGCGGGGGACAGCGGTGACAGAGAGGGGACACAGCGGGACAGAGCGGTGACACAGCTGGACACAATGGAGTACACAGCGGGACACAGCGTGCACACAGCGGGGACACAGCGGGACACAGCGGGGGACACAGCAGGACACATAGGGGGACACTGAGGGGTACACAGCGGGACCCAGCGGGAACCAGCGGGACCTAGCGTCGATTCAGCGGGGACACAGCGGGACACAGCGGGGACACAGCGGGACTCAGCGGTGACACAGCAGTACACAGTGGGACACAGCGGGGACACAGCGGGGACACAGGGGGGGACACAGCGGGACACAGCAGGACACAGCGGGGGACACAGCAGGACACAGAGGGGGACACAGAGGGGTACACAGCGGGACACAGCGGGGAACACAGCGAAGACTCAGCGGGACACAGCGGGATACACAGCTGGGGACAAAACGGAACACAGCGGGGAACATAGCGAGGACACTGCGGGACACAGCGGGACACAGCGTCGATACAGCGGGACACAGCGGGACACAGCGGGGTACACAGCTGGGGACACAACGGGACACAGCGGGGGACACAGCGAGGACACAGAAGACCACAGCGTGGAACACAGCGAGGACACAGCGGGACACAGCGAGACACAGCGCGACACATCGGGGACACAGCAGTAGACACAGCGGGACACAGCGGGGGACACAGCGGGACACAGCGAGGAACACAGGGAGGACACAGCGGGACCCACCGGGACACAGCGTCGATACAGTGGGGACACAGCGGGACACAGCGGGGTACACAGCTGGGGACACAGTGGGACACAGCGGGGACACTGCGGGAACATAGCGGGACACAGCAGGGGACACAGCGGGACACAGTGGGGGACACAGTGAGGACACAGCGGGTCACAGCGGGACACAGCGTGGAACACAGCAGGAGACAGCGTGGGACACAGCGAGGACACAGCTGGACACAGCAGGGTACACAGCGGGACACAGCTGGAAACACAGCGAGGACACAGCGGGTGACAATGTGGGACAGCAGGGGACACAGTGTGACACAAGGGAACACAGCGGGGACACTGCAGGGACACAGCGGGGCAGCGCGGGGGACACAGGGGGACACAGCGGGAGACACAGCGAGGGACAGCAGGGGACAGAGAGGGGACACAGCAGGACACAACGGGGACACAGCTGGACACAGCGGGGTACACAGTGGGACACAGCGGGCACACAGTGGTACATAGCGGGACACAGCGGGACACAGTGGGGACAGAGCGGGACAGAGCCTGACACAGCGAGGACACATTGGGACACAGCGGAACTCAGCGGGGAACACATCAGTACACAGCGGGACACAGCGGGACACACCGGGGACACAGCAGGGACACAGCGGGGGACACAGCGAGATACAGCGGGTCACAGCGGGGGACACAGCGGGACACAGCAGGGACTCACCGGGGGATACAGCGGAGGAAAACCTGGGACACCACGGGACACAGCGGGGGACACAGCAGGAACACAGCAGGACATAGTGTGGGGCAAAGCAGGAGACAGCGGGGGACACAGCGAGGACACAGCTGGACACAGCGGGGTACACAGCGGAAGTCAGCGAGGGACACAGCAGTACACAGCGGTACACACTGGGGACACAGCGGGACACAGCGGGGGACACAGCGAGATAAAGCAGGTCACAGCGGGGGACACAGCGGGACACAGCGGGGGACACAGAGGGGTACACAGCGGGACACAGCGGGGAACACAGCGTGGACACAGCGGGACCCAGCGGGACACACCGTCGATACAGCGGGGACACAGCGGGACACAGCGTGGGACAAAGCTGGAGACAGCGGGGGACACAGCGAGGACACAGCTGGACACAGCGGGGTACACAGCCGGACACAGCAGAGGACACAGATGGGTACACAGCGGGACACAACGGGAAACACAGCGAGGACACAGCGGGGGACAAAGCGGGACACCACGGGACACAGTGTGACACAGCGGGACACAGCGGGGACACTGCAGGGACACAGCGGGACAAATCGGGGGACACAGCGGGACACACCAGGGACACAGCAGGACACAGCAGGGGACACAGCGAGATACAGCGGGTCACTGCTGGGGACACAGCGGGACACAGCGGGACAAAGCGGGGGGA
>NW_012311137.1:0-2356 GCF_000151885.1 Dipodomys ordii | reverse complement strand
CAGCAGGAAACAGCAGTGACACTGCGGGGACACAGTGGGACACAGCGGGGGACACAGTGGGACACAGAGGGGGACAGAGCGGGACACAGTGGGGGACAGAGCGTGGGACACAGCGAGACACAGCGGGGACAAAGCTGGACACAGCAGGGTACACAGAGGGACACAGCGGGGACGCAGCGGGGAAACAGCGTGACACAGCAGGACACAGCGGGACACAGCAGGGGACACATCGAGGACACATCGGCACACAGCATGGGACACAGCAAGGACACAGTGGGACACAGCGGGGGACACAGCGGGACATAGCGGGAAACACAGCGGGGGACATAGCGGGACACAGTGGCACACAGCGGGGGACACAGCGGGGGACAGTGGAGACAGAGATGGGCCACAGCGGGACACAGCGGTGACATAGCTGGACACAGTGGGGTACACAACGGGACACAGCGGGCACACCGGGGACACAGCGGGACACAGCGGGACACAGAGGGGACACAGTGGGACACAGCGGGACAAAGCGGGGGACACAGCGGGACACAGCAGGGGAAACAGTGAGGACACAGCGGGACACAGCCGGGGAAAGAGCGGGACACAGCGGGGACACAGCAGTGGACACAGCGGGACACAGCGAGGGACACAGCCGGACACAGCGGGGGAAACAGTGGGGGACACAGTGGGACACGGTGGGACACAGCGGGGGACACATGGGGAACACAGCGGGACACAGTGGGGACACAGCAGGGACACAGCGGGGGACACAGCGGGACACAGCGGGACACAGCGGGGGACACAGCGGGACACAGAGGGGGACACAGTGGGGTAAACAGCGGGACACAGCTTGGGACACAGCAGGGACACAGCGGGACACACCGGGGGACAGAGCGAGGACACAGCGGGATAGAGCGGGACACAGCAAGGACCCACCAGAACACAGCATGGGACACAGTGGCGGATACAGTGGGACACAGAGGGACACAGTGGGGGACACAGGGAGGACCCAGCGGGACCCAGCGGGACCCAGCGTCGATACAGCGGGGACACAGCGGGACACAGCGAGGTACACAACTGGGGACACAACGGGACACAGCGGGGAACACATGGAGGACATAGCGGGACCCAGCGGGACCCAGCGTCATTACAGCGGGGACACAGAGGGACACAGCAGGGTGCATAGCTGGGGACACAACGGGACACTGCGGGGGACACAGAGAGTACCCAACTGGACACAGCGGTACACAGCGGGGACACTGCGGGGGACAGCGGAGACAGAGAGGGGACAAAGCAAGACACAGCGGTGACACAGCTGGACACAACGGAGTACACAGCAGGACACAGCCGGGCACACAGCGGGGACACAGCGGGACACAGCAGGGACCGAGCGAGACATAGCGGGACACAGCCGAACACAGCAGGGGGCACAGCGGGACACAGCAGGGGACCCAGCGAGGACACAGCGGGACACAGCGGGTGACACAGCTGGGGACACAGCGGGACACAGCGGGGAACACAGCAAGGACACAGCGGGACACAGCAGGACACAGCGTCCATACAGCGGGGACACAGTTTTACACAGCGTGGTACCCAGCTGTGGACACAACGGGACAGAGTGGGGGCACAGCGAGACACAGCGGGACACAGCGAGGACACAGCGGAACACATTGGTGACACAGTGGGGGACACAGCAGGACACAGCAGCGGACACAGCGGGGAACACAGCAAGGACACAGCGGGACACAGCAGGACACTGAGTCCATACAGCGGGGACACAGTGTTACACAGCGTGGTACCCAGCTGTGGACACAACGAGACAGAGTGGGGGCACAGCGAGACACAGCGGGACACAGTGAGGACACAGCGGGACACATTGGTGACACAGCGGGGGACACAGCAGGACACAGCAGTGGACACAGCGGGGGACACAGCGCGACACAGCGGGGGACACAATGGGGACACAGCAGGACACAGCAGGGGACACAGCGAGGACACAGCGGAACATAGCGGGGGACACAGAGAGGACACAGCGGGACACAGCGAGACAAAGCGGGACACAGCGTGGACACAGCAGTAGACACAGCGGGACATAGCAGGGGACACAGCTGGGGACACAACGGGACACAGCAGGGGACACAGGGAGGACAGAGCGGGACACAGCGGGACACAGCGGGGACACAGCGTCGATACAGCGGGGACACAGCGAGACCCCGCGGGCAACACAGGAAGGAAACAGCGGGACCCAGTGGGACACAGCGTCGATACAGCAGGACACAACGGGTTACACAGCTGGGGACACAACAGGACAAATGCGGGGGACACAGCGGGACACAGCGGGGAACACAGCGAGGACACAGCGGGGGTC